>NW_013670347.1:17710-28910 GCF_000517525.1 Limulus polyphemus
AGCATCAATATCAATTCCAACATGTTGGCCTCTGCCATCACAGTTTTTAAGACTAAAGTCACCTGAATGAAATTTGCTGATCCATCGTTGACACTTACGAACGTTCAAACATATCCATAAACTTCTTTGATATTCTCTGTTGCTACAGAGGCATTGTTTCCCTTCTTGTATTCAAACACCATTACATGCCAAATGTGTGTCTCATCGTGTGCCATCACAATAAGGGATTAGAGTATAATAAACTTTACACATTATATAGGCTACACTAACGTGACATTTAGGGGGTTCCTTTAATTATTATACATGATGTACGTTTTTTGGGGGTGTTAATGAAAGTGTCCCAAAACACGATATATTAGGTCATCAAGAAATTAATATCATGTTGTTTTCTGAACAAAGAATTGTCAATTTCACTGTTAGGAAAGATAACGACTAGCTTGGATGAATTTGTAACTGCTCTTGTCGCACAGTTAAAAAGCAGAAAAATTTTGAGAGTTAGGGGAAATTATCTACTTTTTGTATGTTATTAGTCTATTTTCTTTGGTGCATTATTTAATCAAATAAAAATTATTTAGTGAATTACTGCCATTAATCTAAAAAAAGTAGGATTAAGTGTCATACTTTCCACCACATTGTGCTGCCCCCTCAGACTCTCTCTGGAGGGTTCACATAACTGGTGAGGAACTCTCCAAGATGACCACCCCAGTGGCAAGGGTCTCCCATGCTCTGCTCAACAACCAGAGGTGGAGGAATTCACATTGGGAAGACACCGGAGAGATGTCTGCACCCGATTGGACCTAACCACTAGAAAGGTCTTTTACTGGAAAAAGTGCAATGGATTACCATAGTGGTCTTGCAAAAAACCCTATCTCAACAGTGGGGACTTCAGGACCCAGGGCAGTGGGTTAATACTTTCTGTTACCCCTGACTTGATGCAGATTTAGGTAACTCAGTATATCATGTGAAGCAACACTGGCCATCAGATAAGTTTTAGGAGTATATTCTAAATAGGTAAGGCAATAAAAGAGGCATTTACCCATTAATGACAGTGAGTAGAGAGGTGGCTGGAGAGAGGCAATATCCTAAGGGATACAAAACCACCAGTCTACATTCCAGCCTGGAGAATCTTGTCCAAGGGTCATTAAAAATGTGAGGCCATAAAAGAGAATAAAGAAGTAGATTTGATGTGATGAGACATCATACAGCCTACGAGAAACTATTCAGGGAGGAATACACGATTCAGATGAGCTGACAAATCCATTCAGTTAATGTAAAGAAAGAGATATCCTTGGAAAAGTGGAATCACATGACAAGGAAACTAATTGCAGGAACCCTGAAATAGAGACTTGCATACTAAGTAACACCTGACTACCCAAACTGAACATAAAGATTGATCAGAGTCAGTATGATCATAAAGAGCTAAAATTAACAGAAGAGATATGGGGGAAAAAGTACTTTCTTCCTTTTGAGCCACTCAAGTTATAGGAAGGAACAAGCAGTCAGAGAATAAAATCAAGGAAGATTTCTGAAACAAAGTATGGGAAATATCCAATATATAAAAATCAGATCTGTAATGACCACTAGCAAAAAGGACAAGGAAATGGGTTTTAAGAGAGAGAGATGATATAAAGAGCAAGTGGACCTGACTGGTGAGCAAAGAACCGCATAATTCCCACAAATAGAGACAAAGACAGACACAGGTGGTTGGAGCAATACCAACCAAGATGGAAGTAAAGGAAAAGATACTCTGGATGCCAGTCAGTGAAGAAGAGGAAACAAAGATGAGCCAGCCAAAAAGATGCTACCAATAGGACCCTACAAGGAGTCTTGCAAATTGATGTCAAAACATGTAGGAGAAGACAAAGAGGGTACATATTTAGAAAGAGATGAGACCAGTTCTGGCTGTGGGGAACAACAGCCAGAGCTACTGGGTGAGATACTGGGGACTAGAAGATGGGATAGTTTGGTGCTGAAAGGAATGGCAAAGGCATCATTTCTTGGTGTGCCCAACTGGAAAAAAATCCAATGAAATACCTGAGGATGGAGTGACCCACCACCAAGTCCAAAGCTGCTGGGACATAAAAAACCTCCAAGACCATGAGGTCATCCAAATGTGCCCAAACCCATAAGAGATACATTGATGAAGAGATGAAAATCTGAATGAGAGGGCAGCAGTGGAATTGGCACAATCCAACCACCGAAATAGATCCTGAAGAAGAAAATACAACAGCATTACATGAACAGAGAATTGCTAGAGATTTTCCATTTGTCAATCAAAGCCAATTGAAGAAACCTCACGTGAACTTGGCCTCAAGGGACAAGAAATTTTAGAGGCATGAGGGTCTCCAAATAAGATAGAACCTCTCAAGCAGGAAGTATAGGAGAATTAAGTCAAGGTAACTAGATGCTCCATTTCCTGCAAACAAATAGTGGAAGACTGAGCATGATATAGTAAAGAATTGAAAAAGTTTCCTAGGTGAACCAAGCACTGAATATGAATAAAGGACAACATGGAATATTTGACCAGCAAACCCAGATGAACTGCCTCTTGGAGGAGAAGTGACACGGCTGAGAAGGAGGTGAAAAGGAACCAATCTACCATGAAATAATGGAAAAGAAGTCCAATACTGTGGATATGGCAAGCAAACACTCCAATGACTCTGCTTAATACATAAGAAGCCAAAGTGATGCTGCAGGGGAGAGCTCAAAAATGGTAGACTTGATCTCACCAAATGAAACAAAAGACATGACATGAGGACAAGGTAATTGGAATATGGAAAAGGGCACTTGAGATGTCAACCATGGAAATCCATGGTATGGGAGAAAAGGACCAACAAAGAGGAAAAAAAACCTCTTCATCTGGAACTGAGGAACTACCATATATAGGTTGAGAGAAGAAAGGTCTATGATGGAATACCAAGTTCCTACTTTTCTTGGGGAAAACAACAAAAAAGATGAGAATGAAACCCCAGAGAGAGGCAAACAACCCTCTCAATGACTCTCATGTCCAAAAGATCCTATAGTGTGGCCTCAAGAGGATAAAGACGCTGAGGATCAGGAGGAGGTGGAAAGCAGGAAAAGAGAACAGAGGATGAGATAGGAAGTGAAGAGAAAGGGCATATTTAAGAACATGAATGACCTACCAGTCAGTCCAAAATAGAGGGCTCCTAAAGGTACAAAGAGAGGGAGTCACCAGTGGGACCTGTGACAGCCAACTCAATAGGAGCCAGACAGAGGTCATGGAGATAAGAATAGGGAAGATGAATGGTAAAGAGAAGAGCATAATGTCCCAGAAGGTTTCAACAACAGAGGTTCCAAGTAAGCAGGGACAAGGCAGAAGGTGATACCCTTGCTTAGGTATTGAAAGTACTGACTGTAGATCCCCAGAAAGACTATTTTGATCACATTGCAGGGCTTCAAATAGATGAAGAGGGGACATGTAATGAAGGATATGAGTAAGAAAAATACAAAGATGAGAAAATTGAGCATTAAAGCATGTTACTGGAGGCCAGTCCCCCAAGCGGGTAGAAGGTACTACATGGACTGGGAGTCCAAGAATAGAAAAGGGGAATGGCTCTAAGCCATGGCAAAGAAATCCTGGGGTCAAGGAGAATGAGACATTTAAAAGTGGGAATAAAGCTGATCCATGAGCACATCAACATGGACTCATATGCTTGAAGAAGGAAGAAACTAATTAATCCTCAGCATTAGAGTCATGTAGTAATGAATTGGAAAAATAAAAAACAGGAGAAAGGGAAAGTAAGGAACAAACTGAGTAGTCAAATCCACAAAGAGATTTGGAGGAGGAACATTGTCCTCAACAGGTAAAGAGGCAAAAAAGGCATCCAAGAACCTATGAAATGATAGACTATGGTGGGAACATCTACAGTCAAAGAGCCTTCTGTGGTCACAAACAAAGTAGGGGGTAAAGTTAGAACATCTTCAGAACTCCAAAAGGAGGTAGTAGTCCCCATTATTTGAGAATTTGTGATTATTGTAGCAATTCTACAGATCAACTTTTGTTTTTTAGTGGAGATGTTGCTTGAACTCAAAGTTAAAACAAACTAAAAGGCAGTGTGGTTTAAACTTAAAGAAACACATCTGTTAAAGATAGTCCTAATGATAAGAATGAAGTTCATTTCAAGTGCAAGTACTTATGAGGATCTACGATGCATGGAAAATGTGTTGCCTTCCTACTGGTGGAGAGGTATTGTCACATGATGATTACATTATACACTAACATAGTTCATGGTGTGAGATAGCTCAAGGCTAGTGGTATGCATAAAATCTCAAAGGCAGATGTGCAAAGAAAAACTACTGTGTGGAAAAAAGTAAGCATATTGTTTCAGAAGCCCTTTTTCATGCCTGACTAATGATAACATTTAAGAACTTCTACACAAAACAACTTATATATTCCAATCCAAGATAACACAGTTTCTTTTGTCTTAAGTAGCACTTTAGTATCTGTCAGTATTTTTAGGTATTTGGCATTAGTAACCTGAAGGCTAATTACATGGCACATTGGATAAATGGTCAAGTCTGAGTGCAAAGGGTTCAACATAGAACTGCTAACCTGAAAGAATAAAATTAGTCAACAACACTCTAAACCTACACAACTCCTCCTAAACAAACAGTGAGATTGACCATCATTTACATAATACAACCACAATTGAAAGTGCAGAACACATTTTACAATATACTGCAGATATGAACCTAGGACACACTTATAATCTTGTCTAATCTAGTTATTTTATGAGGTAAGTGTCATTAGTTGTTCTTCAGACTAGATGCTGTGACATCAAAGTGCTGGAGTAATAAAACCATAGAAAAAGAAGTTAAATGAGTTGAAACACAAAAAATGAATTATTATATTATATAGTTATAGTTTCTTAGCAAATATAAATCTATATTTTGAATGAGCAGAAAAAAATACATATTCAGAACTATGTGGAAATGATAACTGGAACATTTTAAAAATGTTTCTTTGCAAAATATACTATATAAATGCTATATAATACTAACATATAAATGATAAAATACTTTTGAGTAAAAAAATTGTGGAAATAGAATTTGAATTACATATTTTACTTACAGTTTTATATTTTGCATCTAGGTGTGCACCAGTCCTGCATATAAAATAGTATGAACACTGATAGACCAGTGCTCCAGATAATTTTTGCAATGATCAGCACAGTACTGATCAAATTTTGCCTCTATCAGTATCTGCCAGAGGTGATCAGTAATTTAGTATCATGGACAAGTATCTGTATGCTGGTTTATATAGTGGTCAAATTGTTCATAAGAGTTTGAATATGTCAATATTATATTGTGTATTTTGCCTCAAGAAAGTACTACAAAAACACATACACACAAATTATAATTTTTTTAAATATTTTCTTAATTATCTGTTTGTATGTTTGTGAAAGCCTCACCCTTCTTCTGTTCTTATCACTGTCCCACATTTTAATTGCAGTGCTGGGATCATACAATGAAATTTCTGGGCCTAACATTACAATTCTCATTAAACAGTATCTTTTCAGCTTTCACATGCATCTGAATTTTGTCTTCATTCTGTTGTTTTTTTTACAGAAAAAGCTTCTTCACAATCAATGCTTTTACACAAAAGCATAAAGCTATTTGATATAATTTTTTACACATTAGCAAATTGATCACTATGCAGTTTAATAACCCCTTTACATAAATGTTCAGTTTTTTATTTTTTATATGTCTTTCAATATGCCTTTGAATCTAGGCCATTCATTTTGTACCATATCATTTTTGTTAAGCAAGGGGATCATTTCAGTTTCAGTGTTTTTCCCAGTACCATATGATATTTTGGTAAATTTATTGGTTCTATAAAAATCTGCAAGATCAGTAATAGCCACATGTGCTAGATGTGTAGATCAAAAACAAAAGGCTCAGGTATGAATTCCAGATTATGGATGGTGTTTTCATCTTGTTGTGTATGCCTATTGATGATGTTCTGATAAAGTCTATGTATTTACTTAACAGTTGGTTTACTTCTGGAGTCCCTTCAGAAACAGAAAGTTTTACACCTTTCATACACCTACTATTCTGTTCTAAAGTGCTCACCATTTCCCTGTAATTTTTCACCACCTTTTTTTAGTTTATCCAATCAAGCTAAAGTAGACTCAACTAGTGGTTTCACTTGACTGAATACTAGATTTTCCTGCTGAAATCCACAACACCTGAATTTTATTACAGACATCTAACATGAGGCTTGTAACTAAAGCAGTTTTAGTGCTGTTGTGTAATGTATAATGTAAGTATGTGTGTAATGATTTTACTGTTGCATTTGGTGTACCTAGTTCAGAAAGTGTTGCTACATCACAAAGATAACTAGGATACACAGCATCAACTACACTTCTCCTGCTCAATCATTTCACAGTGTGTGGTTCTTTGAAAATGCCCTGAATGTTATGCACTTTTCTAGTTCGTAATGCAGAACTGCTGAAGAAATAATATAAACTGTTGATTTGAAGGTTTCAAGTAGTTTAAGGTTTTTCATGGCACCAACACACCCCAGTGCAAGTCTGTGGGCTGTGAAGTGTCTGTATGACAAATGAGGAGAACTTATTTTATTTGCACACCTACACCAGCTCCATGACCTACCTACCATAGTATCAGCTCCATCTTTACACAAGTTTTCCCTTTTTCCTGTCTACTCCCATAATTTACCAAAAATATCCTTTAAGTGTTTGATAACTGTATGGGCTTTGCCATCATCAAGCTTTACACTCCCTAGGCAGGATGTCTCAACATTGCCTTCATACACATATTTACACAGTGAAGTCCTAGATTACACAACAGACCTATCATGGCACTGTTAAAGTTGCATCTTCAGAGACATTTCACAATGTCATTGTGTAAACAGTTTAATATGATCTTTTGATTAAATTAACTGAGGTCAATTCAAATTTTTCATTTCAGTTTTTACACCATTCAAACTGTACAAAAATAAATTGTTCAAAATACTAATTTATCAAACTCACTCACTTTACACTCGAATGTATAACCTTCATCATCACTACTGATGTACTCCACATTTTTCAATTTTTCTTTTCACACTCATTCTTACTGCATCTAAGCAGTCACTGATGTCATTGTGATTTTTAATTGTAGAAATCTCAATATTAAGAAAGCCAGTAGTACCCATCACATTCTTCTTTCCAACTTTACACTGGTGACAAAATATGGATTTGAGTCCATCTGCTTTTGTAACAATCTCTAGCCATGGGTACTGTTTTATCCAACCTTTGATTGTAGTGTCAAGGACTGTATCACCACATGAAGAAAGTTACCAAATTGTGTGTGTCGTAACAATTAGCTTATTTCTTGAAATTTCAAAATATAATTTTTCATGATAGGTTTTTTTTTTTATAACGCTGGCAAATTCTTGCTGCTCTAAATTTTCATGGGTTATACCAATAATTACAGCTTACACAACTATATTAATATTACCTTATTCTAGACATAATGTAGTGTTCCTTTCTAACTGACTTGCAATGTTATTTCTAGCTCACTTCCCAACCCTGTTGACTTTTTCTCTCTCTCTCCACATACATATGTGTGTGTGTGTGTGTGTGTGTGTGTAGTATGCACCAGATTCGGTCAATGCTTTATTCACCTTTATAAAGCATAATAAAGCCAGGATTCACCAGTCTGTTTTAAATTTCACAATAAGGGAGAGAAATAAGACTTTCGTTCATTAATTAATTTTCCGTAAATTCGTTCCAACGAAACTTTAGCAACACAAGTCCTTTCTTAAATAAAACTGGTTTATTCTTTCCGAATACAACTTTACCGATACACTTAATTTCAACAGTCACTCTATAACAAACAATGTAATTCTCAAAGAACGTCTCACGTGCTCGTGCTCGACAATACTCAGTTCAATTATACATTCACTGACTGCAGTTCAATTACTCATTGTTCCATCACGTTGTGACCGTCTTATATATACCAGACTACTCCCAATCTAGTAGTCTCCCGACAATTCACGAAGGAACAGGATACTTCTAGAAGGAGGTGGCGTGATACTAGTCACGTGATCTCGCTGATGCAACAATACTTTTCACATATACTAAAAGATTGCCTCTTTTTGTAAAGATACACACATTAAATTAAGAATTACAGCTGGCCTGGCATGGCCAGGTGGTTAGAGTGCTTGACTTGCAATCTGAGGGTCACGGGTTCGAATCTCTGTCCCACCTTTCAGCCATGAGATCTTTATAAAGTGACGGTTAATCCCAGTATTCGTTGATAAAAGAATAATCCAAGAATTGGAGATGAGTGATGATGACTAGTTGCCTTCCCTCTAGTCTTTCACTGCTAAATTAAGGATGGCTAGCACAGATAGCCCTCATGTACCTTTGTGCAAAATTCAAAACAAACAAACAAACAAACAGAATTATAGTAATCATTAATTCTTCAGTACATGCTCGGTCCATTGTGCAAGCAACACTGCTAATGGTAGATGTGATATGCGAGATTTTAGGCTTACATGCAAGTACAGACTGTAAAATCAATTTAAAATAAAGGTAAATTACTGAGAAATGGCTTAACTAAAACAAACAGAATAGAGAAATAATCAAGTTTGCAAACTATCAAAAATATTAATAGTTAAGGGTACTATTGGCGACTGTTATTAATTCTAAAATTTACCATTGATGCATTGCTATCAAGACATTCATAATCACAATCTATCAATACTTCTCCTAGTTGTGGTGTGCTTTCTTTTTAAACGTGATGCATCTATGTGAAAAAATAGCCATTTTCACAGTGTGCAACCAGTAGGCACACAAATTCATTATGTAACATATCCATGATAGTACATCCGTAAACTGATAAGTGTCAAATAAAAAATAATGTATCACTCAAAAAATGGAGTATTTTACACGGCCATATGTGCTAACCACCTGGACCACTATAGAATTTACTTAATAGGGCTTAACAATGCCATTTATTCTGCATTTTTTCAATGAAAAAACTTTTGAAACATTAGTATAAAACCATAAAGAAATGGTTTTAAAACATTTCACAGCTTGATAATAAACTACAAGATAAACTACATATACTCTAAGGAAGTTAAGTGATCTTCATTAAATGTACTTCAACATACCATTCAAAAGGAATATCTCCCAGCTTTTTCTAGAATGTTCACTCAAACACAGTTCTTACCTCTTGTTAAACTTTAAAGAAATTTTGTTGAAGAGAGATCTCCCACCAGGACTGTTGTAAGAGGAATCCTGAGTCTGGACGGACACTGTTCCTGGGCCATTGTAAGCAGTATTGTACCACTTTTCTTGTGTTTGTCCACTGTGAAAAGTGTTACGTATAGTAGTGCCTCTAGGAAATGAGCTGTTAACTGAAGAGACTGGCAAAACAGCTTCTGGTTTTTCTCCTACCCCACTACAAGAGTAATAATTATAAATAATATTAAGATTCTAAGAACTACAAAATTAAAATGCTCATCTAATGACAATAAATTCAATATTGGAAGATATGTATTTGATGTTTTAAATAAAATGTAATACTATTTATACCATGATAAGAAAACATATTTTTAAAGTAAATATTCAAAGAATCTGATATGAAGTAAAAATTAAGATGAGCAAAAAACATTTTACCAATGCATCAAAGAGTACCAAGAAAAATGTAGTGTAAATTAGTCAGCATAAAAGATTTTTTGTGCCACTCTTACACACAAAATTTCAGAGAGATGATTACTATTGCTTAAACACTCATTAACCTAAGAAGTTCAAGTCTGCTTGAAAAATGGTAGCAAGTGCCTTAGAAGGCAAATTAAAGAAAATCTACACAAGCACATTTCATTATGGCATAACATTAAAATTCATTAAGTTATATCTACACATTGTTAAGATTACTTCATAATAAAGTCTACATTTTTTAACAAGAACACCTTTGAATGGGAGCCCTATATTAAGTTCTGTAAAATAAAACTTAAAATATATAATAGGTGAGATATTATATTTGTTAAATTCAGTGTTTATTTCTGAAATAATAACACTGAATTAATATAAGTCAAACAACACATTTTGGCTTGTAATCAGAATGAACAATGTATTAAACATCTAACATTTAGAAAGTATTTTATATAACAAAAGAAATGTAAAAATACCACCAATGAGGTAGTTCCCGATTTATAATAGGCATACTAAGGGGGCAACAATTTCTAATACTTTAAAGTTACCAATCAAATTTATTCTATCATGATGAACTGGAATTGATGAAATTTTGATAATAGATTATACTCTTTCTGCTTCTAAAACTATGATACACACACAATTCAAATTGGGTCTGAGCTAATATATGGCTTACAGACAAAGTAAAATTTTCCAACATATCAATGTGTACAAGCCATTGGAACTTGAAATGTCAAGAAATTTTTTTATATGATACAAAACAAACCAAAAGATGAACAAAAACTCTCTGACAGTCATTTTAATAAATAATGGTAACATAACCTACCTAGTTTGAAGTGGATCTCTTACTGACGTATCAACAGGGCAAGTATATGATACAGATGTAGATTTTGTATGACCTTTTGGCCTTGGAGTAGGCAACTCTTCACCTTTAGTAGTAGTGCTGTAACAAATGTCTCCTAATTAGTATTTCATATAAAAAGTTGGCATGTACTACCTCTATCAGGTGATTAATTGTAGATAACACATATCTCTTAAGTTTTTCATTTACAAAAAGTGACTTATTATGGAAGAAAAATTATGAGACATCACAAATAGCAGTAGACATGTAAATATCTTGAGCTTTTCATAAAATAAAATATGAAATGGAAAAGTTCATTGAATTTTTTACATTATGACATTTTTTTGTAGATTTCATGAAATGTTTGAACACCTGATCAACAATAATCAATCATTCTGAATAAAGCACTTTAAAAATATCAGAAACTTAAATTGAATTTTTTTGTTAGAGCAAAGCCACATTGGGCTATTTGCTGTGTCCACTGTCGGGGAATCAAACCCCATATTTTAGCATTACGAACTCTCCGATGATCATCATTTCCAACGTGTAAACGTTGCTTCGTTTCTTCTAGCGTGTAATGCATGTGAACCATTTTTGGACAGAATTGTCGCCGGTGATGAGAAATGGATTCTCTATGCTAATATTAAATGCCAAAAACAATGGCTCAGTCCTA
>NW_013670347.1:29541-33983 GCF_000517525.1 Limulus polyphemus
TGGAAAGGCATCAAAAATAAGACTATTTCATTTAATAAATGTTTCGTTTTGATATATAAATTGTTCGGGTTTTGTAGTCTAAAAAAAGCGACATTAATTTCTTGATGACCTAATATAAAGACTAATCTCAGTTCATGCTCAAAGTCTACTCATACAATCTGTACCAACATTTGCAGTCCCCTTGATAGCCTCAGTGTGGAACTGGTAGTTCTGGAGGTACAACACCCACCTCATGAAACTCGCACTGTCACTTTGGACCTCTGTATGTATGCAAGGGGCTGATGGTCTGTCTAGATGAGGAACTCATTCCTGTAGAGGTAGTTCTGGAATTTCTGAATGGCAAATATGGTGGCCATCATCTTAAAATAAAAATATAAGAAAACTTGGCAATTATTTTACCTATTCATTTGTCACCTATGCAGTTTACTATATATTTCTGTGTCTATTACAGCCATACCTGCATCATCCATCTGTGCCTCAATCACTGCACCCATTAGGTCTTCTTCCATTTCGAAGTACCACTTCAACAGATTGGCATGGTATACTTTGGTCTTCATGTCCACTTTCACCTTGTACTACATTCTGTTGACCACTTCCTGCAATTCAAAAGATCCTTTCCATTGCAGGGTGAGTTTGCTGTTGTCTGTGGGTAGCAAAAATAAGACCTTTAAACAGCAATCCTTGGCCTCCTTATCACAGAAGTACTTCTGACTGCCTTGAAGCTCCCTTAAAGCTCTATCAAGCGATTTGATAGGTCTCCTCCAGTCAGGGTCTAACATGTACTGGTATGTGTTCCTCACTTCTAGCTCTTCTCCTGTCCACAGTTTATTCAATATCTGAATCACAACTCCTACAGTTCTTCTGTACAGTAACTCGAAGGGTGAAAATCCTGTACTCACTTGTAGGAGTTCCATAGAAGCAAATAATACTTCCTACAGATACCTGTCCCTTGTCATGTGGTCTCTCCTGGCAAATCTTCTTCAGTATGTTCTTTAAGATTCCACTGATTCTCTCACAAAGTCCATTACATCTGGGGTTGTATGGGATGGCAAAAAGCTGACTAGTGCTGATGAGTCTGCACACCTCTTGCATCAGTTTTGAGATAAAATGTGTCCTTCTGTCACTCAATACTTCTTTTGGAAATCATACCCTGCAGAATACTTCTAAGAGGGCTTCTGCTACTCTCTCTGTCTCTCTTATGCATTACTATAGCTTCTGGGTAACGTGTCATATAGTTGACTACTGTCAGCATGTGCCGGTTGCCCTTGTTGGATCGAAGTGCTGGTGTTTTGATCAAGTCCACAGCTATTCTGCTGAATGGCTTTTCTATGAAAAGCTTCTCATCCAGTTGCACCTTGGCTACCTTCTTTCTAGGTATTGTCCTTTGGCAGATGTCACATGACCTGTAGAATCTAGTCATATCTCCCACAGCCAATGGAAGTTGCTGGTGATTCTGTATGCCATCTTCTTCACTCCTAGGTGTTCTCTCACAATCGATTCATCAGCCAAGTTCATCACATGAGTCTGGTATTCTGTTGGTATTATGATCTGTTTAACTTCCCTAGTAGAATCTCCTTGATAGATATTTGTACAGTCTGTGATAATTTTACTTTAATAATTGCCACTAAACACTCTTTATCACTAAACTCATAATCACACAGTCTAAAGCTAGACCTAAATAATGATTAATTTTTGACTCATATTTGTACCCCAACAGAAGTCTAAAACATTCCATGCAACACTAGGTATTCTGATGCAATAATACTCAATTAAACCAACAAAGTAAACATTACAAGTCTTTTGTACAAAAATAAACAATTTTTTACTTAAAGATTTTTACTAAAGATTTGTCCGTGAATTTATTTTACAATTTTAAGACTTTATTTGCATAACCCCTAGAACCACCTATATGAATATCTAGTATTTTCCAGTAAAACTTCATATTTTATCTGTTATTTTTCCCAACCCTCAGCTTGTTGGAAACAATACACACAACTTTTTGTTACAGCCACAGCTAACATAATTCACATTTCCCATTTATTTAAATTTATTGCTTTAGTGCTACTTTGATTAGAGCCAAAACAAATTATCACAATGGGGAAACTGTGTAAAAACAGCATAGAGTTATCAGAATGCACAGTCAAATTACAACATGCTGCACACACTAAATATGCTCATGATGTAGAATCTTTTTTTTTTAATTTCATTTTTCTTATTTACCCCAATAGGTTCCTATCTTTTATATTTTAGTTACTTTTACAATAAATAAAAGAACATACATAAAAGTCTTGAAGTCTTGATGAAAGTTAACCCCATTTTCTTGTAGAGGTGTTGTTACTACTTCACATAATTTTTATTTATTCTAATTAAGCAACTTAGAACCTAAAATATTACCATGCAACAACAGCAAAAAACAACAACAAAGTTCTAAAACTATTATAATTTAACTGACTTTCTAACTAAGCTATATGTGCATTAAGATATTTTCCTTACCTGGTTGAGACAATCTAGGCAATAGCAAACTATGAAATTGACACAAAGCAATTCAAGCTAATTGTGAGAATGAGCCAACCTCATAAAAAGAGCAGTAAATTAAAGTCTTCTCTTTCTATTTGTAATAGATAATCAAATAACAAATGTCAGGGATAATTATTTATATTTGTTTAAAGACAGCACGTGCTAGGAGAGGCATGGCATGCAAGTTTCAGTTTATGGCAAATAACTCAATAAAGCAAGATGAACAGATGTTGTAAGTTTTCTTTTTTGCCTGAAGTTATCTGATGTATAATGTGAAAGTCTGGAAATTAGATAATATATACAGGGACGGAAATAAATTCTAAAATGCACAATTCAGTGTAAAGATGTTTCACACAATAATAAATAAAACAGTAGATTGTGAATTTATTGAAATATTTCCTTTTGAAAATAAAAACTAAAAAATATATATATATATTAAGATTTGAATTATAAAATACATTTTCATCCCAAATTTAGTGACGTATTCTGATAACAAAGTAGTTTAATTAAATTTTGAATGTAACTCTGTATAAAGGTTATGACAAGTGCACATTGATCTGCCTGTATCCATTCACCTAAAACTCCCTCTAATGAATGTCTAAAATTAAAACATTAAATAAAAAAATAACCTACAACAATATTGCTTGCCATTAATGCCATATCATCTGCATACCATGGTCTATTGACCACTATTCTTTCAAACTTGGTAACTTGGACTTCAAAAATTAAATCTTCCATGGATTTGGAGATAAAATGCAAAATTCAGTGGAATAATCTAATCAGTGATACACATAGCAAACATAGGTCACTACAGCAATATAAAGTAAAACTTTATTCATATTAAAGACATCACAAATTATCCTGAATGAAACATTTCAAATCTTTTACATCAATAACTTTAGAATATCATTTTTCTTCACTGGTTTTTGAAAGATAAGAGAGAGGAGATAAAATGTTGATAAACAAACCTTTCAACTCCAAGTTCTAGGTCAACATTTTTTCCATTGTTGATAGTTTTATTATCACAAGTGGTGCGCCATGGAATTCCACTATGAAGATTTTTCCCTGAGGTGATTGTAGAGGGCTTCCTGACAGAGATATGACCTCTAGAAGATCTAGCTGTTGTTCTCGAAGAGTTGGAAGTAGATGTATTTACGCCTGTCACTGTACAAACATTGTAACAGAAGACATCACATCTTAAATATGATATCTAATATCAAAATATACTTTAATGTTAATACATAATTTTCCAATTTCAGTTTCATTGTGACTAACTTTGTAACCACAAAGTAACCATTAGAGTTTCCATACTATAATTATTAACCTTTTCGAGACGGGTCACAGGTGAAAGGCCATGTCATCTTGTTTGTTGACTTGCATTCAAAATTTTATTGAACTACTACTTCATGAATTTTTTGTCAATAAGTTTGGTATCAAACTGTAGATTATAATTCAAATTTTAGAACTATACATTAGTCAATTTGTTAATTTAAAAGTAAATTTAAAAAACACAGATAAACAATTGATTTTTGTGTGTCACATGGTATGTTGAATGCAGCACTGGTTCAAATTAGATGTTTTTGATGTCAAAATACTAAGTCTATAGTTTCATACAAATTAGAAACTTAAATTACCGATATTGACAAGCTAGAATATAAAATAAGAACCTCATATCTTTTTGTTTTGCTCATATATCACTCATGTAATGAATCAAACACAGTGGTCCTGCTCACCTCTTTCCATATTTGGAAACGGTCCCTTATATACACTTACTTCAATATATGATGTGAATAATCAATCGATAGCTTAGAATGTCCCCCTAGTGGCTTTCTCAGCCATTTTCATGTGTCAGGACACCATCTTGATCTTTCGAACTAAGATTTCAAGGAGATAGGTTGTGTCTTTAGTTTACTCAAAATTTCATA
>NW_013670347.1:34923-50315 GCF_000517525.1 Limulus polyphemus
AATTACTTGTACCTTATGATGCCAAAACCTTGTCAAACGTTGTACATTTGCTGTTATGTTAAACTTATATTAAAGCCATTATTAGTCTCAAAGTGGGTTCCTCATCATCGAATTTGAATTCATCTGGATCCTCTCTACCCATTCATGGATCACTATACAATGCAAACAAGTGGGTGAACGTCTGTCACTCTTGTAGCCCACTCAAGGTTCCTTATTGCAGAGCATGTTTTTGTGGTAAATTGTTGTGAACCATGAATCCTCAGGTTCACAATTTGGGTTTACTAACCACTAAACAACATCCAGCCCAATTTTTGTAACATTACACATTCCTCAGTAGTCAAGTGGAAAAAACAATGTCATATACAAATAAAAATAAAAGAAGGAACTATCTAAATATCAGCAAATTTAAAACACTGTAAAAAGCTTGATTTTTTTTATAACTGACACATTTAAAAAGTTGGCTGAAAAACTCTTACTCATATTAACTATCTGGTGTTTATCTTTCAACAAACTTTGAGCAGAATAATATACTAAGAACCCACAAAAAACATCAAATCACAACTTTACCTCCAGTATCCACATGACTACTGTGATGAGGCTTTGCTGTTGTAGATACACTTCTTTGAACTTTTGCTTGTGATGTATAGTCATTTATGGAGCTCTCTACCAAGGGCTGCAGTACTCGAAGTGACAGATTGGATCCCGACTGTGAACCACAAATTTCATTCTGTCAACATACTTAATGATAAGCATATTACACAAAGCAATATTAAATTATATAACAAAAAACTGTAATTCTTCCATTTTGATTATGACACAGTCTAAGACCTAATTAACATATAAAAAACATAACAAGTGCATCATAATTAATTTCAAGTGGCAATGTTATATCCCATTAGACAATTAGCTTCACATTTTGATAGTTTTATGAAATTTTCCCAAAGTTACACATTGGTAAGAGAGCTATTTAAAATCATTATATTTGAAAATTGAAGCACTAACTAAAAAAAAAAAAAAAAACAACATAAGTTTCACCCAACATTTTCAGTAACTGCCATTCGCCAAGTAGTTAAACTGTTGTAAGCATTATGCTTTCAACTACTGCTCCTATGAAGATTTTTTTTTTCACTTTAAGTATAAATGATTTAAAAAAGCTTTGATCTAACAAAAAGAAAGAAAAGGAGAGTTTACTTACAAAGTTAAACATATTTTTAGCATTTTAAAAAATTGCATATTAATGTAACTTTGAATTCAATAATGAAGTGTTTTATGAAACTGACTGAATGGCCACAAGATCTTAACTAGCTCATTTTCTTGTGAAATTTTTACATCATCATGACAAAATTTGGCTCAAAGAAAGGTTGGACTCCATCGTATCATTATGAAGTGAGGTGACCGGCATTAAACTCCTAAAACACCCTTACCCCACTTCTCACCATAGAGGACCCCACTATTAGGTCCCAATCAGTGAGGATTCTCCATGGTCCACCACCCCAGCAGCTGAGAGCTGATAAGTGGTAAGGGTTTCCCGTCCTTCACTCAAAGGGAAAGTTCATGTAGAGAAGACCTGGAGAATGTGCCTGTATTCCAATCAGGCACCTGCTACAAAGGTCTTTTACTAGAGACAGTAAATGGGTAATCGTGAAACCCTATTTTTAAAAGCCAGCAAGCACTAGCCAGAGAAGCAGGCAGATGCATAAACTCTGGTGATGGCTTTTTCCATGATATTCAATGGAATGAGTATAGTCTGGATCAGACTGGAATTTTATATACAACTACCACAAGTAAACTTCTAGTGGTCTTGCAGAACTCCTCACAGTGGGCACTGAATGAGCCAGGGTGAATGTTAGTATAAATGCTTTCCATTATTCCAGCTTGATGTGGATTTTGGGTAAGTATACCCTGGGAGGTAACACTAGCCACTTAGTGGGATCTTATAGTGATTATAAGGTGACTAATATGTACATTCACCTGCTGACAGACAGAGGGAGGATTGAGGAATGCCCATGAGTAAAAGTTAAAATCTTAATGGAGACAAGGCAGCCAGGAGATGCAAGTAGTGGGTGATGAAGTAGTGTGGGGTAGTCTATATGTGAGCCTGGAGAAAAGAGAAGGGTGAGAGAAATTAGGAGGAGAAAAACTAAAGAGAGGAGACTCAAGAGAGTATACAATCATCTGTCTCCAGAGTGGCATATACTAGATGTATGAGCTAAAAGATCCAACCTATAATGTGGCAAGGAGAGAGGCCTGGGATAGAGAAGGGGTTCTAGGTTAGAAAGGGCAGTGAGGGGAACCAAGACAGAAGGAAGAAAGTGACAAAACACTGAGTGACCTGGATATGACAAGACTGTCTGTTTGGATCAAAAATAAAACCAAGAATGGAAGCAGAAGGAAAGGAATGACCACTGTCCCCTGCCATGGAATATGATGGAAGGAAAGACCAGTCAAGATGAAGAAGAAGGTAAGTATGATAATGAAAAAGTGGGAGGAACCAAGGGCATAGATATATCAACAAAGGTGACCACCAACAAGTAGGAAGAGGACTAACACATCTAGTAAGAGCAAAAACATTTGCTAGAGGCACAACAGGGACCCAGGTATGAGCATAGAGAATCACAGTAATGGGGAAGAAATTATACTAATACATCAGGAAAGGTGGAAGGTAGAGGAAATGCCACGCGAAAACCCATAATAGAAAAGACACAAAAGAACAGTCCTGTGAAAGAAGAGGAATATGTTACAATTCAAGGAATTCAAAGAGAAATGGTGACAGTGAGTCCAAGGAGATACTTATGTCCAGTATATTGGCACATTGAAGTGATAGGAGTGGAACAAAGGGACATCTAGATGATTAGGGAGGCAGACCAGACAAATTCCACATGCAAAGATAAAGGGATGTCCTATCCTGATGAAAGAATGATGTGTGGGAGTAGATCTGAAGGGATGGAATGTTGGGAAGGAGAAGTCAGGATTGACACACGAGAGATGGAGTAATAGAAACCAAGGTTGGGATCATTTGTGATGGACAAACAAAGGGATGTCCCAAAACAGAGCAAAAACCTGAGGGAAGAGGTGGAGAGGATAGGGATAATGAAAAAATGGGACTAGTCCTGAGTGAGGGGATAGGCAGCCAGGGCTGAGGAATGAGGTCCAGGAGACCAGAATAGAGGAAAGGTAGCAATGAGAGGTATAACAAAGGCAAGAAAAAGAGGAGTAAAAAATTGAAATCAGAACAACAGAAGACTAGTGGGTAAGGAACCAATCCATGGGAAGAACATGATCATGTTGAGAAGTAATGAACTATAACAAAATCTTATCATCGGTGCTTAACATGTCAGGGAGTAATGAATGAGAACTAAACATTATCTTCCATAAGGAGTAAATAATTGGAACTGAACATTATATATCAAATGTACCTGTTAAGATAGAAAGAACTGTGACAATACATTAATCATTAAGTGGACATGTTATGGAGTAATGCACTAAGTCTATACATCATCATCAAAGTGTAGCAAGTTAAGGAAAAGTAGATGATATCAAAATATTATCTCCTATGAATACATGTAAGGAGTAACGAATTATAACTAAACATGAATGTCTATATACATATGTTAAAGAGGAAGGAACTAGGTCGAAGTATTATCAACCATTCGCAATGGGAGCCCCTTTAAACGCTTTTCTATGCAAGTCACTGTGCTACATTCAAAATTTAATTAAATACCTTGAATATCAATGTATGTAAATTTATTTAATATTAAAATATGCATTACGATTTGAAGTTTTATTTTATTCAAGTTTTAAGTCCTTTATTCCAAAATAAACCTTTAAAAACCACTTAAAACTTCAGATGTACTGTCACATGACTAACAAGCTATGAAAATTCTCTACTTTGATACTGTATTTTCAATAACACAATGGTAGTACTGTAGAGGTATGTCAAGACAAGAAAATGCTTTGATTAACCTTTTGACTCTAAATGAAGACAATTTTAAAAATTTTTTCCACTTCTGACAGCTGCCATGTCCACCTTCAACAGATTTGTTCGAGCTTTATAGCCTCCATGTAGATGTTACATACACGTGTATAACCATTAGAAAATGGTTATTTTACAGTATAATCTAACAATGGTTATTTTGAAATTGGCAACAAGTTGTTGTCACAGAGTATATGAAATTGGCTATAGTATGGTTGGCTGTTGGATCGATTATACCACTTATGGTTCTTTCTTACCTAAATGTGTTATAGTATGAGACAAAGTTTAAATTGTATTTAGGTCTTACTATTATATTTTAGTTAATTATGTATTAATTTGGGGTTTAAAATGCATAATTAAAATGTTAAAATTTTTTAAATATATATCATACTTTGCATCCATTCTTAAGGCTTACGATATTATGCACTGAACGGAAATTGCGCCAAGGGTTGTGCATATCTCCCAAAGAAACTGTAATATGCCTCGAGGACACCAATAACTTGTGTCAAGATGAATAAGAGTGGTAAAGGACAATAATGGAAAATAAAACATTAAAAACTAACTATATGTGAAAAGAAAAAAAAACCTGAAATTATGAATAAAAGAAAAATAACATCTTTAAAGATATTCTGCAAAAAATCAAAGGGTATGTATTTTTTTTCCCAATTTTAATCACTTCATTGCATTGTGTGTTGATGATAATAGCTAGAGATAGTGATGTGGTAAAGAAAATGAAAAATAAAATATAAACATTTACCTTAAGGAAAACTATTGATATCCTTTTATGAGATTCTAGAGATTATGCAAGTGAAATATGAAAACTGTAAGATGAAGAAAAGTATTTTTAAACTTAAAAAGAAAATCACCTTGCAATCGATTTGTTAATAGTTTCAACGCAAGAACTACAACAGAAAAATAACATAGTTTTAGTAAAAACATTTAATCATAAACCCATCATTATCTGTGTACAAGATATTTATGATCTTTAACAAAATCTTACTAGTTTTTGAGAGGATATGTTATGAAATCTCAGCTACCACATGTATTGCTGTACAAGTGAAATTTGCAACTCGATTTCTGCAAGTTCCATGAGCCTGCCGCAAAAGGGCTAAGGAGTAATGAACTATAATAAAACATTCCTTCTATGTGATATAAGGAGTAAGGAACTATGACTAAGCAATATAGTCTGTGTGTTATATGTTAAGAAGTAGTGAACTGAACTAAACATTACCATGTAAGAGTACATGTTAAAGAGTAAGCAACTATTTCTAAACATCAACAGTTACGTCTAAATGGAAAGAGGCAATGAACCATGACCAAACACTATATTCCAAGTGTTACATGTGAAGTACTGATTAACTATATCTAAATATTATTTCCTTTGTGTACATGTAAAGGAGCAATTAAATATGTCTAAACATTATCTCTAATAAGCTACATGTCAAGGAGTAACAGCTAGAACTAATCATTGTTATGTGTACATGGCAAGGAATAATTAAGCAAGACTAAGAATTATCTTTCATGTGTACATGTGAAGAAGTGATGAACTAGATATAAACATTACCTTCTATGTGGACATGTTAAGGACGAATCAAGAAATCAGCCAGAACGAAATATTAATGTCTATGTGTTACATGTTAAAAAGCATCTAACTGTAACTAAACATTAATGTCCATGGTAAGGAATAAGTAAATGACCAAACATCCACTTCATGTGAAAGGGTATGTAACTATGACTAAACATTATAATCTATGTGGTACAAGTTAAGGAGTAACAAACTGGATCTAAACAATATAACATATGTGGACATATTTAGGAGAAATAAATGATGTATAAACATTAAGTCCTATGAGGATATGTTAAGGAGGAATCAACGAAAACAAAATAGTAATGTATATGTGTTACATGTTAAAAAGCAACTAACTGTAAGTAAACATTAATGTC
Organism: Limulus polyphemus; assembly: GCF_000517525.1. NCBI lineage: Eukaryota > Metazoa > Arthropoda > Merostomata > Xiphosura > Limulidae > Limulus > Limulus polyphemus. Next base: position 40,841 of record NW_013670347.1, read on the forward strand.
TATGTTTACATGGTAAGGAATAAGTAAATATGACCAAACATCAACTTTTATGTCCACATGTAAAGGAGAGATGAGCTATGACTAAACATAACATACTATGTGATATATGTGAAGGAGTAAGTAACTATAACTAAACATTATATTCTATGTGGTACAAGTTAAGGAGTAACAAGCTAGATCTAAATTATATAATTTACGTGGACATGTTAAGGAGTAATAAATAATGTATAAACATTAAGTTCTGTAAATAAGAAAGAATAAGCTATATCTAAACAGTAACTTCTATGTGTTACCTGGTTAGGTAGGGAGGACAAGGCATTAAACAGCAAAAGCAAAGTTAAACCTAAAGGAAATGCCAGGTGCAGAACTAATTGGTTGATGAGAGAAAGGAAACCACAGGTAGAAGTTATATGCAAGATGAGTGTAAGAGATGACTGCAGAAGATCCTGGTTGCATAAGGACACTGACATATGATGCAAGATGGCTGTAACATCTTCCACAGATAAAGAACTTCAGCAAAAATGGTGGTAAGTTGTACTGTGTGAGGAATGTGTTCTTCCACATTATTAAAGATAGAGTTCACACTGATTTGTGAAATCATATTGAGTGTGTTAAACTCAATCATAGTAAAATTTGATAGTCGAGAAAAACTCGTAAATCTCAGCAAACATGAACATGTCTTGACACGACTGTGCCGAGGAAAAGAATGAGGATTTTTGTGTGTGAATGCAAAGGCTGCATTTGCACAAGAAGGTGTGTCAGATTCCTATTGCTGGAGTGTTTAGCTGCATACTACATCATCATGCAGTAGTGCAAATTCATGTGAATTTTAGGTGGGTGTTTTCAAAGGGCTGGTGGTATTCAAGTCTCTCGCAGATAGCAAGACTTCAAGAGGAAAATAGCTTTCTGTGTATGGTTGTCAGGCAGAATGCTGCAGGAAACTGACAAGAGACCATTTCATCTTACTTCCAAAACAGTGATTAAGTCCACAGAGAGGTTTTGGATCAACACATAGGGCCTTCTTATCAGTAGTAAAAAATTTTGAGTGGCTACAATTGTGCACCATGACAAATACTGTATTCTGTTTTTATTGCAAGTATATCACTAAGCACAAGCTGACAGCATTGTCAACAAAGTTAGAGACAGCCTTCAGCACAGAATAATTTTCAAGTTGGAAGAAAAGCTTAGAATATTAGTGAACATGAAAAGTTCAAAAGTCACCACAAGGCACTGTATTCATACAAGGCCAGTCAGAAAATTCGTGCGAAGGCACAACTAGATATTCAACATGCAAAACTCCAAGCCAGCCACAGACAACGTATATTAAAACAGTTATGAGCCATGCAATTTCTTCTGCACCAAGGGCTTGCTATATGGGATCATGAGGAGAGGGGTGGTATTCTCAACCAAGTGATAACAAAGTGCAAGGACTAAAATGAATGACTGACAGAAAAGAAGTAAATGTCACCTGATATATTAAATGCCATTAATGAGCTGATGGCACATAGTTTTACATCAAGTTATAAATGAAATTGCATGAAACCAGGGATTGTGCAAACTGTGAGCAGATAGTCTTATGTTTGAGATGGGTTGATGAACACTATGCAGTACATGAACATTCTGCTAAACTGATTCAGCTCCCTAACATGTGTTAATACTATTGTACCTGCCATCAGGTACATTATCATTTGTCTTGCTTTGCAAATGATTGATTGCAGTGGCCATGACTATAATGGAGGCAGCATTTTTAGGGACACATATCAGGAGTGGCAAACCAGATTCAAAAATGAGCAGCATCAGCTATCTTAGTCCTAAACTTAACCTCATGGGATATTGCTCAGAATTTCATGTGTATCATTGATTCTCTTGACTTTTCTACTGAATTAATACAGCTGTTCAAGCATTATTCAAGGAGTTCAAGAATAATGACACACCTAGTTTAAAACAGGGCCATAGATGGGATCATAGAAAGGTATGACAGCCTTGAGGAAACTCTGAAGAAATACCAAATACAGAGAATACAGATGAGTATGCCCGAAGAGCAGATGATCTTCTTGCCACGATTGAAAAGTTCTAGACCTATTTTAGACTGAAACTGGCTCTACTGGTTTTTTCTACAGTAGAACAGCTCTTGGTTACCATCTCTGCAGGATTCCCAGAAACCAGCATAAGCATGTAAGAATTACTTTGAGCATCACTGAACTGAAGCTGAATTTGAACAAATTACACTTCTGTTGTGAAGAAATAAAAGGGATTGACTGATACACCCATTCTACCACATTACAGACATATCTTCAAGAAGTTATACATTGGTTCTGAAAATCACAGGCATACAAATGTAAAAGTCTATTATTGACAACAGTATTATGAGGTTTTAAACAGTGTAAGAAGAGAATTAGTGAGACAATGTGAACAGCAAAATTTCTTAATATTAATGGATGTAGAAACTATTATCTCATCAGCTGCCAATGGAATGTACATCACTGTTGGTGAGTCTGTGAAAGACCTCTTCAAAAATGACACCAATTTCAGCAAGTTGGCCACTAGGCTTACCATGGTTCTGGATGTTGTTAAGGAAGAACCTGTTCAGCCAGTAAGTCCACTGTTTTGTTTGTACTATTAGGGATTCCCTCTGAATTTTAAATGGCAAAAATAACAAATAAAATTACACAGTTAAAAATTAGTAGATTTACACTGGAATTTGGATTATTTATTTAATAATTAATGAAAAACAATTAATAATTGTAAATTGACCTTTCACACCACACTGTGATGCAAACTTTCTACCTGAAACAATACAAATAAGTCTCATTAAAACTGCTACTGTTTATTAATAACTTTTGTGTCGTTTTTACCTCATTAAAAATAAAAAGTTTTGTTGATCAAAAAAAAAAGGAGGTAGGGGGACTGCACTCCCACCAACTCATTTACATCAATTATTTCTCCATAATTTTTACTTTTTAAAGTTACTGAAACATACAAGTATGCTTAATTAAGACAAAAATATAGTAAGTGTCACTGTATATACCACAAAATTTTATGGTGTGCTGTTTCAACTGCATGATGAGAAAAAAAAAGTTACAAATTTAATGCTTCAATTATTAAATATTTCATAGTAGTATTCCAGATAAACCAAGTACATTATATCAAATGATGATTCCAGATTAAACGCCAACTCTCAACTTAGGTCATAACAAAGCAAGATACTTGAGAAGAATTGAAGACTAAGACTTACATTACAATGCTTTGCTTGAACTTAGAAGTAAAAATAACAGAAGAACAAGATATAAGATGCATTGTTGCTCATGAATTGCAAACAGACATCACATGTTCCATACTTGATTCAGGCAATGAGGAACTGCATCATCTCACCCATATTTCTAAGCTAAAGAAGGAAATACACTGCATAATCTTGTTTAGAAATACTAAAGATATGGTTAAATTTTATACAAGCCTGTCTAAATATACTCTTCTGCTTTAAATGAACATCTGGAACCTTACTTACTAACCAAATTGTCACTCTACAACGAACAATGTTCTTGATAACCTTAATGAAACTGCAGCTAAAGTTTTCACTTTAAGCTTTGGCTAACTGGTTCAATATATCCACATCTACAGTACCTAGAATATTTATTAATGTGACTGACATGATGTAGATATTAACTGTCAACAAAGAGGGGATCATAACAAAATAATACCAATATAATTTAGGAACATTTTGAGTCAAGAACTGTAGTGATTATTGACAATTTCAAGATCTTTATTAGTTGCTCCTCAAACCTTGATGCTTACATAAAACAGTCTTTTTAGAAAAGATCATAACAAATTTTTGACTGTTATTACTCCACAGAGTGTAGTGTCATTCACTTCAATAGGATGGGGTGGCAAGGTTAATGGCAAATGTTTGACACTAAGTTATGGACAAATTACTTCCTGGAGACCTAATTCTTGCAGATATAGGATTTGATATGAGATTCTGTAGGTATTAAATGCTCATTTTGCAGAGGTTCAGGTTCATGAAAAACTTTCACCACTTGATATTGAACCAAAAAATTTCAAATGTCATAATTCATGTGGAAAGAGTAATTAGCTCTGTTCATAAAAATATGATATTTTGAACGGAATAGTACTTACTGATTTTCTTACTGCAAGAAAAAAATTAACAAAGTGTGATCTGATAGACAAACTGTATACTAATTTAACAAATCTTTTCAAGCCTGTTGAATCACTTAATTGATTCTTTATACATTATCTGCTTCAATAACCAATATCAACCACAATGTTTTTTTTGTATTTACTATGTATTAGTGAACCAACTCATAGTTTGTTTTTATTACTGTCGCTTTATTACGTTAAAGGATTGGTAAACTTATCTTGATAACACAATATTATATTGGATTTAATAAAAATTGGCTTAAGGAAAAAGTTCAGTTCCCTTATGATTATGTTGTGTTATGCTTTTAAGCTTATGATGAACCATCTGCAAGTGCCTTATAATAAACATGCAGATTAAGCTCTATAACATTTGAAGGCAAAAAATTATCAGGTTGCTTATGAGTTGTTCATTACTATAGGATAACCACCAAGCACATTTCAATTGTAGTTACAATTTTTATATTATTTATCCAGTCCTCCAAAACGCAGCTGGAAAATACATGAGCTGATATTCTTATTAATTACTTACTGTTTCTAAACAATACTTGAGCAATTTAATATTTTAGTTTCATATATTGGATAAAAATGTAAAAAAAAAGATACATGGTATTATATAACTTTTTATTTCCTGAAATTCTACATTCAATAATAAAATTGCCACAAAATTTTAATCTTGTATATATTCAGTAGGTACAAGTACAGACAAAAATTAACTTTCATAATTTTACAAATGACATCCTTTCCATCTGAGCTACTTTTGTAGATTAGTCATTCAACACTTTCTTCTTATATGTCATTTTGAACTAAGCAGTTTCTGCCCACTTTAACTGTTTGTTCATCATGAAGACTCTGCCTAAATCATCTATAACTGAGTATTCTTTTTAATTGTGCATCATCTGATATCTCAAGACAAAAATCTTTGTTCACAGTTTCTTTAACAGCAGAATTTTTTTACAATAAGGACGCTTGACTTCTAGTCATCACATCCCACAACAATCAAGTAACCATGACATGTGGCAAAGCAAGTCTTGAGAGAATGTCTGTACTAATGTGGATATCACATGCTACTAAAAATATTTTCATTCAGAAAAGCATCACAAGCTTCTGCTTTATATTTACAACCCCCCTTGATTGCATTAGTTATACATTTCATCAATTAAGATAAGGTCAAAAATGGTGAGTAACACCAACTGCTTTTACTTTAGATGCTGAAATCCTCCCAATGTAAAACCCACACCACATTTGGGACTTTGATTGTGTGATACTTTGTCCACATTTTGGACTTTTGACTGTTTTCATGTTACTTTCTCCACATTTATCATTTTTTGAGTACTAATAATGATTTTATTTTATTTACAATAACATATCTTGGAAAAGTTCATTTCAGTACATTTTTAATCATATAATTCACTCAAAATGTTAAGGTATTGCTCATGTTAGCAATGGCAAAAAGTGATCCGAGTATAGAGCAATTAATGACAGTAATGCTGGTTTGACATTTGTCAAACTCAACCTTGAAAATAAGTTACTGAATTCAACATCTGTTGCAAGTGGTTCTTTCCTCTCATTCTAACCTGATGACATTGTTGAACTAGCAAGTGATAAATATTTGATATAATTTTAAATGACTAGTCTCTTTTTCTTGGTCTTCATAGATATAAAATAAATATCTGCATCTGGAAGATAAGTCAAGACTTAATTTCATTGGTAATAATAGCCAATAGGCCTTTGTTTTGGTACATCTGTGAATCTTTAATTTGAACAATAGCTCAACTGCAAATAGCAATGCTGCAACGCGTGTGCAAGCTTCTCCAAGACCTGCAATACAAGTACAATGAGCAGCTACAATATGTCCATCTTTTTCACACATGATTCAAAGTTTGAGAGGTTTCTCATACATTTTCTTTGAACGTTGATCCTGAAATATAAATAAAGGAAATATAGTTACAAGAGTAAATGATATTTATTAAGGTAATATTTTATTATTTCCAAATTTTCATTATTTTAAACAATACATGTCACTATTATTATTTTGAAACTGTTACACTAAAAGAAGTAATATGATGTCATAATATTTGATATTAAACTTGGATTCCTTAACTTAAGCAATTTTAATAAAATCACAAACTATAACTCAAAAATCAAGACAGTTATACCTATTTACAATTTAACATTATCTTTGTACCACAGATTAACCATTTATATTATGTGTGTGTGTGTGTGTGTGTGTGTGTGTGTGTGTGTGTGTGTGTGTGTATATATATGTATATATATATATATATAGTTTTTTAAGAATATATTTATCATATTTTTATGGGGTTTTGGGTCCATTTTACTTCATCATATAATAACTTAAATTAATTTAGGTATGTAAATAATGTTATGACATTTCGTCAAATTCATTGTCATGTTTAACTTTTTATGACCAAAATGAGCAAACAGGCCTAACAGCATTTAATCTTTGTTGACAAAATGTGTAAGTCTTCTTTAACTCTGATAATTACATCTCATACCCAATGACACACAAACTGATTTTAGATGTTAAGTCTATTACAATATCTAAGGGCATTTAATGAAAACAGACTTGGAGTCTAAACAAGATAACTTACAATGTCCAGGTGGGTCAATACAGGTAATGATTTTATATCTTGCAAGGTTGGTATCCATTCAACATTAGCAATATCCTATGAGTTGATTCCATCTAATAGCTTAATGTTATGATCATACTGCTGTTTTTCAGATGCTTCCAAAGTATTCTGATAAGAAGCTAGTAACGGAATGCATTTTATTTTTGACATTTCACTTCAAAAGCAAAAACTTTTGACAAAATTCAAATTAAAAAATAATAATCAGTCCTGAAGCATGTTTTTTGTATAAACCACAACTATCCATCAAGCACTTCCAACATAGCAAGTGGACATGAATATCATCAATTTTGTGATTTATGTGAAAAACCCTCTAAATAACTTCAGTGAGTAGTGAATTGAAATTTAAAATCATACAAAAACACAGATTCAATATATATATATATATAACTGCACAGATCATTTTGCTGTTAATTACTCTGGCATGAAGTAGTCCCTTGTCTGGCTTACATTGGTATATGTCAGCAAGCACACACTTTCTGTACCCCATGTGTAGCTGTTATCATATACTGGGTATTAAAAAAGAATGCTGTGGAACTGGCATAATTCTGAGGTTGGTAAAGTGGAGAGTGACAGATGTTTATCTTCTTATTATACAAGTGACAGGACAAGACTAAAATTTACAGCGTCCCAACCAAATTCAATTACTTGGTTTGCCAGAATTTAACACACATTTTAGTGCTTTAAAGTTTCAGTTTTGTTGTTCTTGTAGGGAGATCAAAAAAAGGCTGTTTTAATTTTTAAAATGGAGAATACAAAAAGTTCTATTTTGCTAGCCTGAAAGTTAAAAGAAACAATGAACCAAAGTGAATCAATGTTCTGTAAAGAATACAAACTGTTTTATGACAAACATGAGTGAAAACTCAAGATAAAAAGTCAATATCATTTGTGCACATTAAAAATGTAAATTTCCAAACACTAGGTCATGAATGAACAACATAATAAACAGTGTGTACTTTCACAAGTGCATTAATAATAAGTAAACCTTGATTAAACTTATTACCATTTATTGGATGACGTGTGATCAAAAATGTAGCAATAATTCTCTAACCACAGTCTTTCAAATTGACTGAGTTCTTGACCATTGTGTACACCTTATAGTTTCCAGACTATAACTTTTGATACAGAAAATTTATCTTCACAAAATTTGGCAAAATTTCAGTAAACACTACAAGTCTTTTGAACAAAAAAATTCTGAATTTTAATGAAGTATTTTTACTAAAGATTTGTCTGTGAATATATAGTTTTTTCCATAGTCTGAGTGCAAAGTGGTTTTTCATGTTAAGATTAAAAACACTTTTCTAAAATCTCAAATTTTAGTTGTGTAATCTCTAAAACCTCCTAAATAAATTTCAAACATTTTTTTGTCATTAAAACTTTATTTGTTATTTTCTCTACCCTAACATTGGTCCCAAAATTCAATTCTCAAACTAGGGGAAATTTAGGATTTTTTTTTTAATATTGCCTTATAAAATGAAGAACTTAAAACTTATATAATATTATCTCTTTCAACCCGAGCTAGGTCCCGGGACAAGCTTCGTAACCATTTTTGGGCTTGTTATAGTTTTTATGCTATAACTTTTAAATTAGTAAGCAAATGTTAACAAAATTTGGCTGTTTATCAGTAAACATTATATTGTTTTCATATGCAACATATCTAATTTTTTAACAAGTCTTAAGGTTTGTAAGACAATGTTTCTCTCATGCCTTTTTTTTTCACATCTTGCCTATTTATCATGCAAAGTCATTTTAATTTTGAGATTAAAAATACTTTTATGCATAAGAAAATTTTGAAATTTCACATGCAAAATCTTTATAATGTCCATATAGTTATCAAACACTTCTTAAGAAAAATCTTTATTTTCATCTAAACATTTATGTTTTCATGTTATAATTCGTGTTCATTTTAGAATGAAAGAGGCATAATTTATGTTTATTTCCTAAGTTTTTATGGTGGTTGCGGGATTAGCTTAAATCTCATAACATTATACATTTATATATATTTATTATTTCTATTATATTGACCTTTCACTCTTGGCTGGCTAACAATACAGAAGTTACAATGACGCAGCTCACGTGCACTCATGTTACCGTATCAAATAACATAAAGGTGAATTTTGGTATGTGCAAGTTAATTTGTCTTGACTCTGTTTTAGTATATAAATTGTTGCTATTTTGAAATAAGTTTTTAAAGTTATTTTTCCTAAAACATAGAACAGTAAATAAAGAAGTAAAGCAAACAATTATCTCTTCTAGTTATAAAGTTTGTATTAGGGTGCTGCTTGACATAGGTTGCTAAGCCTTTAAAAATTTTGCACATGGAGGATATAAAGCAAACTATTTTTTTAGGTTTTATATATATACTTTTGAGTAACTAAAAAAATCATAAATTACTACATCAGTACCATACAATTCTACTATAAAAAAAAAAATATATGAAATTTCGAGCAGACTAAAGACACAACCTACCTTATTGAAATCTTGGTTCAAAAGAAAGAAATGGTGTTAGGTACATTAGAAAGGCTGAGAAAACCACTAGGGGGACATTCTGAGCTTCCGATTGGTTATTCATGTCATATGTAAAAGTAAGTATATGTAAGGGAGCATTTCCAAAAATGGAAAGAGGTGAGTGGTGTGCCACTGTGTTTGATTTATTATGTGAGCAATATCTAAGC
>NW_013670347.1:50398-65932 GCF_000517525.1 Limulus polyphemus
ACTTGGTTGCTGCTTGACATAGGTTGCTAAACCTTTAAAATTTTGCACGTGGAGGATATAAAACAAACTACTTTTTTAGGTTTTATATATATATATTTCTGAATAACTAAAAAATCATAAATTACTACATCAATAGCATAGAATTCTACTATAATTTATCAAGCTTAGTAACTAAGCTGTATTTGGGTGTAAAAAAATATGAAATTTTGAGCAGACTAAAGACACAACCTACCTCATTGAAATCTTGACTAAAAAAAAAAGAAATAGTGGGAGGACTGTTAGAAAGGCTGAGAAAACCACTAGGGGAATATTTTGAGCTTCTGACTGGTTATTCATGTCATATGTAAAAGTAAGTGTATATAAGGGAGCGATTCCCGAATTGGAAAGAGGTGAGTGGGGTGCCACTGTGTTTGATTCATTACGTGAGCAATATTTTAGCAATTTTAGCAAATAGAAAAGATAAGACCTTCTTACTTTATATTTTAGCTTGTCAATATCTGTAATTTGAGTTTCTAATTCGTATAAAACCGAATTATGTCAATATCATTTGGGCACATTAAAAATGTAAATTTCCAAACACTAGGTCATGAATGAACAACATAACAAACAGTGTGTACTTTCACAAGTGCACTAATAATAAGTAAACCTTGATTAAACTTATTATAACTTAACAATTTCAGTTAAGAATACAAACTGTTTTATGAATTTTCCTAAAACATAGAACAGTAAATAAAGAAGTAAAGCAAACAATTATCTCTTCTAGTTACTACCTTTGTACTTGGTTGCTGCTTGACATAGGTTGCTAAACCTTTAAAAATTTTGCACGTGGAGGATATGAAACAAACTACTTTTTTAGGTTTTATATATAACATTAAACAAATTCCCAAATTTTTTTGGGAATTTATTGAGGTGCTATAAGCACAGTGTTTATCTGTGTTTTTTTAATATTTAACTTTTAAACTAACAAATTGACTAATGTATAGTTCTAAAATTTGAATTATAATCTACAGTTTGATACGAAACTTATTGACATCAATTCATGAAATAGTAGTTCAATAAAATTTTGAATACGAGTCAACAAATGAGATGACATGGCCTTTCACCTGTGACCCGTCTTGAAAGGGTTAAAATATGTTTTATTAAATGCATTTTTATGGCAGATTTATTTGTATACCATGATAAAGTAGTTTAATTAAATTTTGAATGTAACTCACAAAAACTTTGTGATATGAGTAGAAGATGATGCCCATAGCAAGAGGGTTAATATCACTAAAAAGTTTGTGCTTAGTTGCTATTAGCCCCGATGGTGGTGAAACTCTAAACATCACTGTTGGAAAACTATAATGTGTAAAATGACACTTTCAAAACATCGTGGAGCACAGTATTTCATTAAGATAATCTTACTGGGCTTTGGAATGATGATGCTTATATGATGTTGTGTTGTAAGAATGGGTTTGCTGTCTGCTGGTTTTGTTGCCTATACCACTTGCCTACCCATAAAGTTTGCTCTCAGTAGCATTTGCCTACCAACTGGTGAATTGTCAGTAGCAAAAGAAGGTTTGTTGATAGCTCAGTGTACTTATTTCTGAAAGTCTGATTAGTTGTTCTTGCCACCTTCTTTGTATCATGATTGCTTCTTTCACTTGAGAAAAATAATTTGCTGGCAGCCATTGAGAACTCACACTAGACTCTCAATAGCCAGTGGCTTGCTTGCCATGGAAATTGTGCACAGCCACAATAGAGCAAACAGATTAACAGGGCTTACAGGCTGATGTGCTCAGAGGACTTTGAATGAACTGAGTACACATGACCACATAGTTATTTCAAAATGAGCATAGCACTATACAGCAGCTACAACAAAATCTTAGCTGTAGGCAGGTCTACTATACTGACAACTGTTCACAGTGTTGCACACAGAGTTGTTCTAGCTGCACCACGGACAGCATTTCAAGTATGTGTGGTAAGAAATGTCAGCAAACCAAGTGCCATATCTGATGAAGTTTTACAGTGTGGTAGAAAACATCTGTATCTTTTATGTTAGGTCCTATGCTGGAAGTTTTACAGCTTGATGCAGTCTTCTATGACCACATAGTTATTTCAAAATGAGCATAGCACTATACAGCAGCTACAACAAATCTTAGCAGTAGGCAGGTCTGCTATACTGACAACTGTTCACAGTGTTGCACACAGAGTTGTTCTAGCTGCACCACGGACAGCATTTCAAGTATGTGTGGTAGGAAACATCTGTATCTTTTATGTTAGGTCCTATGCTGGAAGTTTTACAGCTTGATGCAGTCTTCTTATAGGAGGCAAAGAAGTGAGAGAGCTTTCATTACTGCCAATAGTTGAGACCCTTGGTAGAACTTGGTCTGCTGTAATAGCAAAACTTGAAGAGGAGGCTTCTAGAAGCAATAAAGCTAAGCAAAGCAAAAGAAATGTTGAAACTAATGAAAGAAATTAAAAGTGCCTTTACTCTCAAGCTCCTCCTAGATCTACTTCCAGTGACTAACAAACTGTCAAAGCTTTTCCAAAGACAGAATCTTAACCTAGCCATGAGAATAAAAATGTAGGAATTTAAGATAGCAGAAGATAACAGTGTGAAAGCACTTTCCAGGAGCGTATTTCAAACAATCCAAGCAATACACGCTATTTATCAAATAACATAGATTCCCTTGACGAGTTTAAAATCGTGAAAGGTGAATAAACTGATAACTTGATTCACAACCTCAATAAAATGTATTCTGATAAATAGATGTCTGTTCTTACTAGCACATGCATGCCATTTCCCCCAAGTATGTATCCTGCTGCTGTTGCTGAAGAAATGGAAGTGCTTGTGGAAGGATTTGAGATGGTTTAAAAATCTGTTAGCTAGTCTTGGGAAAGAGTACAGTTTTTATGATACGTGTCAAAAGCTTATCACTTCCATAGATGAGCTGCATGACTTGTATACAAATTTTGCCACTCTTACAGAAGCTGCTTTGGCCATACTTATAAATGGAGTGGCATGTAAAAATGACATTCATTGTCCAAAACTGTATAAAAGAAAAATTTTGTAGCCATTTAAATTATATTTAACTAAATCTGAAACTCTTACAATTTTACAAAACCACAAATGCTCAAATTTACTGCAGTTTAAAACAATATCATGTTCTGATTTGTACATTATCTTGTTAATTTTTTTATTTTGTCACTTTACTGATAAACAAGGTAACTTGAGAAGTAATAAAACATATGTTTTCATGAATGAAAATGACATTGTATACTTTAACTGCTTAATTTGCTATGAAAAAATCTTATATTAATATTTAGATTAGATATAGTAAACAAGAAGCTACTACAAGGATAGTGTTACCATCAGACAACTTAAGAACTAGGAAACAGAATTTTTCAAAAACTCAAATTCTTTGAACTGGCCTTCAGAAAGAAGAATGTGTACAAATAGGACAGTCTACTGTGGTCCTTATTTTCTGGTTGTTACCTGTGAGTAAGAAGCCATCTAGATAATGCAGTAATCAAAAAATGTAAAGTTGATGTAATTCGTCAGAGCATGAAGCAGAGGAATTCAAATGTACTCCAAAATCCAAATACTGCTTTGTTCACTGTAAAGCACAAAGTTGCACTGCAGGAATTAAACACCAAATTCTAGCATTATAAACTCTCAAGCTTACCATTGAGCCATCTTGATTGAGGATGGACTCAACTATTGTTAATTCCACATGAACAAGCAACACTAACCTCAGTTAGCCTTTTCCCTAGCAATAAATAGTTGGCCATTATGTCATCATACTTCCTATTTCTAAGTGAATCTTCTAGCTCATCTTTCGTGTAACCAAGGTTGTGAAGAATCTCTGGAAATACAACATTCATAATAAGTTACAGTGAAAATTATGAAAGATGAAATTTATATTAGTATCTAATTTAGGTATAATATGAAACTTCATTTAAAATAATCACAAAATGTACATACATATGCCTTGTACTTAAAATTTGGAAATGGAGTTAGGAAATTAGCCCATTTAAGTCCATTGGTTTTGATGAAGGATTCCATTTTATTACTGAAAAACAACATTTATAACTTTCCTTTGAAAATAAAAACATGAGAGAGAAAAATGTTATTGTACTAAAAACTTTTAGAACTGTTATGGTATAGGTGGCTGTAAAACTATAATTAATTTTGACTTTACCCAAAATATTACACCAGATGGTACGAGTTAACCCAGAAACACATACTAGATAACAAAGTTTAACTTAAGACTAACAATTATTATAATGTTTCATTTCTCTTACTCATTTAAGACTCTTTTACTCTGACTTTAAGTAAGCCAAAATCCATTGGAATGCATTTGTGACTTCAGTAGTAAAAACAGAATTAGTTGTGAGCCTATAGAATAATAAAAATAATTCCTTTTTTTTAAGTCTTTTTTTTTGTAAGTGACAACTTACTCTTCAGCTATTAAAATGTGTATTAACTATGTCAGACCTGCTGTATGGTTTGTTTTATTGCATTGTGAAAAAAACTAATAAATGAAATAGTTTGAAAATGTGAGGTGAACTTCACACAGATTACCTAGCTTCTGGAAAAAATTATCTTACTTTCATATGTGATATTTGTATGAATTCTCAGCTTTGAAAATTCGAAAAGATTTCATTATAATATGTTCTTTAAGGAACAGTTGAAATTATTTATCTTTGTTGTAGATTTCAATTACTGATTTTTGTCCTTCTACATCCTTTTAAAACTTTCTATAATATTTCATAAATGTATAAATTTCAAGCTTTGATCTAATTCAAAAAACACTGCACACATTTTAACTGTACTCTGATCATTAGTATACAATAAAAACTTATAAAAAATTATAAGAGCCATTTTATTTAATATATGTAATAAGTTTTAAATCTGATCAATATTTATTTCTTACCTTTCCTTTCTGTGATGTTTTTTTGCCCATTCAAGTGGTAATTTAAGCTGATAAGGTCTAACATAGTGGCCTTGTTGGTGAAAAGACTTGATGTAGTCAAGTACAAATGATTTATGTACGTCTACCTAATTTTGTTGTATAAAAACTTCTATTTTCCTCTTATGCTGCAATGCCATAATTTAAATGATAAAGCAAGCTTCTCACAAGATTTAAATGAAATCAGAAGTGTAATTGTAGTAGCAGTTGTTCACAAACATCTGTTCCAGTAACATATCACTAAGCCATGCTTTTATTGTTCTGATCTCTAAGCAATTCTCCACTAACATTAAAGCTATATTGGAAAAAAAAGGAGCTTTCATAAAGTGTTTAAATCACTAGCCTATGATGTTTTGAAGCCGAGATATAGGCAATTACATCACACAACGAGACTGAAAAACAAGTGATTGGCTAAAAATCACTGTTGTATTCAAGTTAAAATGTCAAATTTATGCCATGTGGTTCAAAAGCTATTATGAATTTCCTTCTAGAGGGCTACGAGTGGTGTATTATGCTAAATAAATTCAAGAAATTAACAAAACAAATGATTTCCTTTCGAGCATACTGAAATCAACCCAAAATAAATTCATTTAAAAAAATTTTATGTATGAAATTAAATAATGAACTTTTTTATTGAATACATTTTATCTTTAAAGTATTTGTTTTTCTTTTATTGTGTGGAAGAATGACTACAAGTTTATTTTCTATAATTTTTTAATTCAATGGTTCAATTTTATCCTCAATGCTGAATGCACCAATCCAGGGGTGAGAGAATTGAAAAAAAAGAAAGAAAGACTTCAAAATAATAAGTTACATATATACTTCTGATTTGTTTTGAGCTGCCATTGTTTTACACACATCAATACTGAGTACATATTAGCAATATTGCTTACATTTCGAGAAATAATTTGAAAAACTTTAGCAATTTCATTTGACACTCACTAAATACATATTTTAAAACAATACACTAACTTATGTAATTTTTGTTTACAGTAGCTTTTACACCTGGAGCAAAATGAAATTCTCCAACTGTTCCCTGACCATTTGATCTATGTCTGTAATTTATCATTTATTATCTATAATATGTGAACTTGAAGAACATTACTCATATGTTGTTTAAGAAAAACAAATCAGGCTGTATGTATATATTATATTGACATCTTTGAATTAATGTGATGATATATTTAACAAATGATCACATTACATAAAATATTTTCAGGTTCTCACAAGTTTGATCATTCACAAGATTACTAGATTATACTTACAAATAACTATGTTGTAAATTCCAATTATACATACAGGACACTTCACACATGGAATCAAACATGCTGATAAAACATCCACTGCATTTACAGTTGTACAAAATTATGGTGTACAATCGTACTCACACAAGTTACAATAACAGGTACAGAAATGAATGTTACTGTATGTAAACATGTTTTTCACTAATTTAAGTTTTCAATTTGGTCGTAAATAATGTTGCTCATTTAAAAAAAAAAAATCTGCTACTAAGTATAACTTATACTAAAATAACTGAAATTACTTTTATTCTGGTGTAGTCCTTGATTTATACATAATGTCAAACACTGACACATCGTTCATACTCAACCACACTAGCACTACTCAATCTCCAGAATAAATAATATCTCAATCTCAAGAACATAATATGGTTGAAAACTCCTGGTTTCAAAATAATACCAAACTACTGAATCCAAATCTGTATGTTACGCATGATCATCTTTACCTTCAGTCCATATTGCTTCCTGTCTCTAGCATCTTGTTTGTTGCTTGACAAACATTAAATTTTCCTAATATATTATTCAAGTAATTATGCATTAACTTATAGATTATTAGGTAAACATGATATATTCATTTAATTACACATTATTTGGCAAATATGATGTATTAATTGAATTACAGATTATTAGGTAAACTGTATTCAGTGGTACAAGTTCAACTATTTCCACAATGATTCATAGATAACAAAGAATGCTATATTCTTGAAAACTCTTACATGTGGCATATTAATGGTTACTGTCAGTGAAACATTCCACATTTCATTATTTCTTAATTTGATTTTTTTCCAAAACTTGTTATCACCAACTTACTGATATTGTAGACTGCCATCCATATTTTGCTATATGGATATTTCCCTTAACTGACACTGGTAATATTCAACATATATCTTGAAGAAATCACCTGTTAATGTTTACTTCCCAAGTTGTACTACACATAATGACATCATGTGCCATAAGCCATGATTAATGATGAATATATTTTATTATGAATTCAAACAAAATTACTGATAAATTAATCTTTCATATATTTATTATGGTCATTTTTATCAATTAACTGAATAAATATAAGTACAGATATGAAATACAAATTATAACTTACCAAAATGTGTACATTTGTTCTATCTTTGAACTGCCAAGCTTTATCAAAATAATCAAACTGTTCATTTTTACATCTTTTAAATCTTTCCTACACAAATATGTCAGCGATATAATATACCTAGGGTATTACATGTTTCTTCTAAAACTTCTGACATGGGTACTATTTCATTAACCCTCTTTCCACAGACATCTTTTTCTGTGGATGTCACAAGGTTTTAGTGAGTTGCATTCAAAATTTAATTAAACTACTTTTTTTTTCATGGTATACCAACAAGTATAGCATAAAAACACAGATAATAATCCCTATTTTAGTAGTATACAAGTTAAGTTATTACTTTTATAAGGCTAAATAAAAACAAAAATCTAGAATTTATCCTAGTGTGAGAATCGTCACAGTTTCTTTCTTGGTATCCCCTCTTCTCTATTTTATTTACTACCCCTCCAACAAGTAGGAAATTTAACATAAATTACTCACTATTATATTGTCATCACTCAGGCAAAGCATAATTTTAATAGCCTTCAACCTTATTTAGTTACAGAGCTATGAAACAGACAATCAGTCCATTTTTGCCATGCCTATTTGTCATATCTTCACTTTCAAAAATTGCCAGTAGTTCACTCTGATGTTCAATACTAAATTATTTATAACCAATAGAAAGCCAAAGTTTTTTTCTATCAAATGATGTATTATATAACATTGTTTTCTGTACAGAGAATTGTCTATTTTCCTTTCAGTTCAACCTTTATTCCCATAAATTATAATAGCAGGAATACTAGTTAGACAGGGTTCAAAGAGCAATAAAACAATAAAATTTATGTATAAATTATTAAAATAGATGTATACCACTGTTATGAGTTTAAAGTTATTTAGGATAAAAAATGTAGTCTCATATTATAATTTGAAGTCATTCTAGAAAGAAAAAAAAAGAGTAATGTAAATTTATTTTGATTACTTTTTGGTGGTTACAAGGTCAGTCAAATTTACCAACCTTGTATAGCATTAGGGTAGAGAAAATAACAGATAAAATATAAAGTTTTACTGGAACAAAACGTTTGAAATTTATGTAGGAGATTTTAGGGATTATGTGAATAAAATTTGAGATTTTTCAGATGAATAAAAGTAATCTTAATTTTAATGTGAAAATCACTTTGCACTCGGAGTAGTATATAGAAATACCATATATATTCATGAACAAATGTTTAGTAAAAATACTTCCTTAAAAAATATGACTTATTTGTGTACAAAAGACTTGCAATTTGTACTAAAAGTGCTAAATTTTGTGAATCTAAAGGAACTGTATTAAAGGTTATAGCATGGAAACTAACGATTAAAAAATGTTTACAAGGTTAGTTGTTTCAACTGACCTCATAAATAATAACTAATCTTTGTTGGAAAGTAAGAAATAAATTAACTCAATCCAACTGCCATCAAGCCACAAGATTTAAAACTACATAAATCAAGAAAGAAAGTAATTTTTTTTTACTTTTGTTTTGAATTTCACGCAAGAATAGTGTACCTTATCAGACACAACATATTTGTTAAAACATACCGAGATATTTTATAAGATAAATAAGAAATTAAAATATCTCAATGTATTTTAGGTTTTGCTAAATATGACAGTCCTTGTGATTATATCTAGGTTAAGCACATGTACAACAAATATGAATATGCATGATATAACTTCCTAGATTTTAATATTGCTTTGAAGTAATAAAAATAAATTTAAATTACCATGTTAAATACAACTTCAACATAAAAAAATATATTCTCGACTATCATATAATTAAACACTTTTACTTTATTTATTAATAAATTATAAATCAAAAGTGAAATTTGACAAAAAAAATTAACAAATGTATTTCATAATTAATCTAATATCTTGTGAATTTTTTTCTTCTAATAAACCAAATTTCAAATTCTGCAAAATAAGTGTTAAATACCTAGAAGTTGCAATGGTGCTAACGAATACAACTACTAGATACAACATTGGTAATAAGCATGATGGTAAAAATAAACTATATAAGAAGAAAAGAAAGTTTACCTATTCTTCTATCATCTTGCATATCAAATATAGGCTCAACATATGGTTTCAGTTCCTCATCCTCAAAGCCTATGTTCATCCACTTATCTTTCATTACATTCTGAAAAATGTATAAAATAGCTGATAAAAAAAAAACATGAAAATTGTTGAAATACAACTAATAAATAGCATACCAAACACAATATTATAGTTTTCTGGTATTAAACTCTCTAAACTATCAACTCTTTAGAATTCTCAACAACAAACCCCTGGCTGCTTGTGAATCAAAATATTTTCAGTACCTAACAAAATTTCTTAAAATAAAGAAACTAATGACTTTTGCCTTACACACAACAACATTTCTAGATTTAAAAATTAAGTTTTTATAGCATTTAACCATTACTGTGTTACTATAAGTGTTTTGATGAAAAGTTTCAGTACTTAGTTATCACAAAACATAAAATATTACAAAAAAAACAGTGAAAGCTTGATAGCTCCCTAGGATGTAATTAACATCTAAACAAAATTAGCTGTGAAATAAAAAACAAAACTGTAAGCTGAACTTTACAACCTCCATCAGTCTTTAAATATTGACTTTCAAATATTGACTCGGTGTTTTTCCCTCAATCTAAAACTTCCACATTGTGCTCCCACTCACACATGAAATAACTGACATGGATCTTATGTATGTAAATAAAATTTTCCTTTAGGAGCTGCAGTTAATTTGGCAAACTATGATATTTTATACAATATTCAAGGTGCTTTAATAATTTTATTACAATGAGTGAAGAATGGAATTGTAAAAGAATGATAAACTATGAAGTGCTCCACCTAACAAGCTTAACTTTATTATCATTTGGATTTCAGTTCTCATATTTAACATCCTTCAATTATAGTTTGTTTATATCAGAACCAGCTCTATTGAAAAGTTTAAGACAAGTGAATCTAAAGATGATGATATTCCACTTCTTTTGCTCCAATATCAAATCCTCAGCATGACATTATTGTTTTGTTACTAAAATGTCTTCTTGAAAGTTATGAAAAAAATATGTTAAATCAATTCTTTCATACTCTTTTTGATTATTTAATTCACATATGGGTCTGTACAAAACAATTTATGTTATTCAGTTAAACTTAAAATCCTTAGGGTGGCCTTAACATACACAGCTAATCATCAAAGAGTTAAAGTGGAGCAATCACATAAAATCTAATTCACAGACAACTCGTACATTGTTCTTGAAATGAATTATATGAAGTTTTATAAAAATATAATTAAATATGGTAAATAGGCACAAAATGTTAAAAAATTATTACAAAATGAGCAACCGTAAAAACATTTAACTCATCTTTATGGATCAAACATTATAACTTACTTCTAAGTATGCTCTTTTTGTTGGGTTTAAAACTAAGAATTTTTTTAATAAGTTTTCACAGTCTGTGGTCATGTAGAAAGGTATCCTGTATTTCCCACGCAACACCCTTTCTCGAAGCTCCTAAAAAAGTCAGGTTTTTTGTTTTTATAAATTATAACTCAGTTTAATATTCTGACAATACAATCCATGGGGATTAATAATGAAAAATTATTTTAAAGAAAATGTAAAACCAAAATGGAATAGTCTTAATGAAAAATAAAACCAATTCCCTATGACATAAAGTAAACAAGTTACTTTACAATGAAGATGTTTAACATCAACTGGCCATGCCAATTAAAGATATTGTCAAACTTCTCATAACTTTAATAAATATAAAATATGATGATTTTTTCTATTATATACAAAAGTGCACCTAACATCTTAAGTCTCTTAGTTATGGACTTTCAGGTGATCCAATAAAAGTTAACATTTTCCTAAATTAAAAATGTATTTCCAATTATACTTACCTCCACTGACACTTACAGCTATTACTTGGCTACCAGGGTTTCTTCTTTGCCCATCTAAGCATTACTCTGATTTTTTCTTGCTTCCTCCAGTCTGATATACCCCACTCAATTGCCCTTGGCAATAATTGTCTTGTGATACTCTCCAACTACATCAGTGTGCCCTCTATCCTGAGACTGTATATAAATATCTCTTTCAGATAATTTTATCACTTTTTCAAGACTGATACCATCCCAGTCTCTAACCCAAGCTCTTAGTGGGGACAAAGGGCAGGAGAGTGTCAGCGGAGGTAAGTATCATTGGAAATACATTTTCAATTTAGAAAAATGTTAACTTCCAAAAAATACTTACCTCCACTACCACTTATAGCTAGAATCCCACATTGAGAAGGTGGAGGGTCCAGTGAGGGCTTTACCCATACAGAAAGTGTCAGCATAGATCATGAGTGTACCTAGATAAGAGTAGAGGAACTGCACCACATCCAGAACAGGTACGTACTTCACCCTAACTTAATTCCCCTATCAAAGATGGAATTGTTTGTGAGTGATCATCAATATAGGCCAGCCCGAACCAGGTAGCCGAGGTTTCACTACTCGGGGTTGGAATTAAGGGGTCTTGGTCCTATATCCCACATTGGTGGCAAGGTCAGTTGGACTGCAATGTTATATATATAGATATACTTTTCATTGGATCCCAACCTGTAGCCACAGAGGGATATGTTCCAAACCACCGGAATCATGATGAGAAAGTAAGCAACACCGAAGCAAACAAAAAAAACCTTCTCCTCCACCTGAAGAAGCCCAAAAGACAACACCCCGAGGCATGGAATGACGGAATCATGTATGCCTTACTCAATTAAAGGAACAGAACTCATCTAGTCTACAATTATGAACATTAATCCTCACTCCCCAACCAAGTGGGCAAGAAGCCTTTCACTTGCCCCAAGAATTATTGGGAAGATGTGGAACAACTGTGCTCAATCAAGGACCTAGGATGGGACCAAACCATGTTCAGAATTCCGAGGAGATAGTGGACCTCCTTCCATGAACAGTATACTGAACCAATATTGATCAAAAAGAAGGGCCATGCACACCCCAACCAGATAGCTGAGTAGACTCCCACATAGGATGGTGCCACTCCTACCAACATCTGTGAAAAAATATCCAGGGAACCAGCTAGGAGGGCCCTCAACTTTGCCCTCTTCTTGAAGAATGGAGGAATTCACTCTAACACTCTGGAGTAAAAGCCTCTGTCCACCAACCAAGTGACTGGAAACCAGGTGTGGTAAGGACTCCCTACTCCACTAGTAGAATCTGGGGAGGGGATGCACATTGGGGAGTCCTGAGGATCTGTGCTCTGGAAACAGTGCAATAGGTGAACCAAGTTCCCTAGATTTTTAAAAGCAAACCAACTCCAATTTATTCAATACGAGGACCAGCAGGGGCAGGCAGGATCCTCTTTAGCTTTACTCATGATAGTCCATGAGTGGAGGTCCAGCATAGTATGGTAATACCGCCTGGCGAGCTCCTATGTGGTCTTACGGAACACCTCATCTTTACAGAGTCTGTTACAACTGGTAGTAATTATAGTGAAAGAGCGATTGCAAGTGCAGAAGTGGTTTGGTAAAAGTGCACCTGTCTGGCCAACACTCGCCACAGAGTGGGATCCTGTGAAAACAAGGTAAGAGACACTAAAAGGTAGAAATAAAAATAGTCACCCCTCTGGATAATCTAGAAGAAATATTTAAGATAGTTACAGGGGGTAGGCAAAAACCCTCAGAAGAATAAAATGCCCGATCAAGCAAATAATGAGTGATAAAGGTTGGGGGAGATTCACATACCAGTCCACATAGTGACCTCCAACAGGCAATTCAACCAGACTGCTAAAGACATAGAAAAGAGAAATCTGATTAGATGTGATTCAAAGAAAATACATCGCCTTAAAAGAGAACCCAGAATAAAGTGTTGTCTAGTATCTCTAAAGGTATAAGTGCAGGCAACAAAACCTTCAAGAGTTTCACTGAACATGACCAAGATTGAAATCTGATTGGACATAGAAAGAAAGAAAGAGTGAGCAGATGATTCAGAGAAAAGGAGTGAACCCCGTTCGTTTTTGACAAAATATTAGGTAAGAAGAACTGGTCTGAGGACAAAGAGAGAATCAGAAAGTGGTCTGTAAACAACCAGTGCAAATCACTCTGATCGATGATGTTCGATGGTCAGCAGCCACAAAAATAAACCTACAAGGGGATACATGATATATAAGAGTCAGTTTACAAACAAATGTAGAGACTGAAGATGTAACCTGAACCTACCCATTAGGTAACTGGAATGGTCATTTAGGAATGTGAGGATTCTGGAGAGTACTGGGGACTCAAAAGTATGTGGTTGCGATAATCAAACGGTAGTTGACAAGGCTGTAATAAACAATGGTGATTGTGGAAGATGCAAAAACCTCTGTCAAAGAGCCAAGTATATAAAAAAAAGAGTTATGGTTGACACCACTGATTGAAAAGTATTCAACTTCCTTTCAATACAACATTGAGATATGCATGTCATTACCTTTGAAAAAAGTGACTTTCGGACTAAGCAGAAACTGAGCCAGATACATGTCAACTTAAGAAATTAATTCCCAATGGTGTGTGAAAAAACAGCAAAACCTGGATAGTCAGGTGCACTATATCCAATCATGGCTGCCTCTACAGAGAGAGCCTAAAAAGAAGTGGAAGAGTTGGACACACCAGAAGGGACCTCAGAAGCAGATACCCAGGTGTAGCTGCCAATCTAGTGTGATCAACAGGATCTGACAATGGGTTGGAACCCTGGGTAACATATGAAGTAAAGAGAAGATTGAGAGTGGGAATTCTGTCTTGTCCACGTGGAAAGCATCTATTGCCAAGGCCCAAAGATTAGGTACTGGAAACCAAATTGCCAGTAGTTGGGTGACATGCCAACTCACCAATTAGATTCACAAAATGAGAAGCAATCCAACTGAACCTTGCAATGTGATATCTATACTGTCGGGAGAATCTGTTTGAATTGAGACAATAGGCATGCTACCACAGGCATCACTCATGGAACAAGGCAAGCTAGAAGGGTGATAAGATAAGACAAGTCCTGAGAACGAAGTTCCAAAATTCGAAAATAAGGAGTCCTACACCACATGCTTCCTTGATGAGAAACATGAGACACCACTGTGGAATAGTCAGAGTGTAATCTGATGACTTACCCCTTAACCTGCCATGGCCATTTTGTCTTATCATGAGAGCAAAATCACATTTGTGAACTGAAAAAATTATAGAAAACTCATCTTTTATTGGATTTCAGATTTTTATTCTTGCAAATAGTAGCAAAACATTCAATTATTTGTAGAAAATTGTATTATTTAATGTAGTTTAAAGAGAAATTTAATGAAAAAATCCAAAATACGTTTGAGACTATAAGTGCCCTCTGAGAAGAAAATTATTTTCAAACATTTTTTTCCTTCCACTTCAGCACTGGTCCTGCCTTCTATGATTGGTATCTAAACCTTTTTCTAGCCTGCTTTCTTTATAAAACTGCATCTGGGCGTGTTAAACCTCAGTTGTAAAACTTTTAGCCAATCCTAGTCAAAAGTGTCAATTTCAGTACCATATTATTCCACGTTTGACAAATCATAGGATGATAAGCAAAACACATGAAGAAACGTTGTTCTCTGGATTTTACATATGAATGTGGGTGGTACTCATTTTTGTAACTGCCGTTTTATGCAGAGGTTGTATTTAATATTGGTCAATAGTACTTTTTTTTTTCTTTATAAGCCTTAGAAAACTTGCTTCTGGAAAAAACTGCATGGGATGTATGTGACTTTTATTATTTTTCTATAGTAGCTTAAGTTATGCTGTACCATATATATATCTATTTATATTAATTATTATATTGAAAACTTAACTCAAAATAGATATATTTTTTAGGAAAGAAGCTCATCCACGATTGTTAGGGTTAAGTGCTATCAAGTGGCGAGTGCAAGGTCTTTACATGAATTAGGCTTAGCACTTTGAACTGAAAGAGTTTGTGATTTTTAAATTCTTTTGCATTTAATTTAGTAGTTTTAAGTTCAATAATTTAAGGTAATTTTATACTTAGTTCATAATAATAATAATATGATTCAGTAGTTAGAATGATAAACTTGTGTGATTTGTATGTAATACTACAAGTACCAGTACCACATAAGAATTTTATATTTTTCCTTTTTACAATCTTTACTTTGTAGCAAGACCCACACTTCTGTTGTTGTTGCTTTAGAA
>NW_013670347.1:66418-79496 GCF_000517525.1 Limulus polyphemus
CAAAAAGCTTTCTTACTATCATATCTACAGTAATGTTGAAATGCACCTGTGCTGGACTGAACGAGAGTGACTACCAACAGGCATGATAATTTATAGCAAATGTACAAAGTTCACACTACTAACCTCACGATTTATTCGGCACAATAAACAAAAGTATGGCTGCAATGAAACATAAACATAAACCTGAAATAAAAATACATTTATGAAACAAAATTAAAATGTTTTATGTACATATATAAACACTAAACCCTAGTTAAAAATAATAATACTCATTTACTGTTTAGGTTTACTTAGAAATATTATTTTCGGGTCTTGTATATTACTTGAAACCATAAGGAGAGTACGTGATTATTAAAAAAAAATAAAAATGGATAAAATTTGCATTTTATGGACAATAAAAATTTTCTGGGATTTTAAAATAATGTACTGAAACATAAAAAGTAACAAGTTCAAATCTGGAACAAATATAAATATTGTAATCATTTCTTATAAATACCATTTCCTTATGTAATTTTCCAAGATATTAAAGATCATAATTAAAAAAAAACTAAATTTATCAAAAGGAACAGGCTTTATGTTTCTTAAACTACATGCATTTATGAAAGTTCTTATGAAGTTTCAAACAGTTTCATCCACTAGTTTTATTGTTCGAATGAAATATAGCAAGACTTGCATTGGCTACTTAGAAAGTTAGTAGCCAATAGTCATCAGGTTAAGAAGCCCAGACCATGATACCTTGCCTGTTGAAGATCAAAAAGGATGAAAACATTGTATAGGGAATCCTCATCATCCGTGCATATTCTGGAATTCCCAACTGTTGGTATATGTACCCCATCTCTGAAGCAAGGCATTCGTGAAAAGAATGAAACTCTGGACGAGGTGGCAGTAGAGGAACCCAATTTGTAGTAGTGTCCTGACTTAACCCCTCAAGATCAAAGAATGATCCCAGCTAAGGAAACCAGGAAATAAAGGTGTATGATCCTTCGTCCAATAAAAGATCGCTTGTGTTCTCATCCCAAAGAATTTGAGTGATGCCCACATTCCCAGAAGATAAAGAACCATCCATGCAGTGGGAGAAGGAAAGGTGAGTAAGAGTGTGGCGTTCTATTCTATAGTATTGGGAGAAAGCTGAGCCCTGAGAGAGATGAAATGAAAAAAAAAATACCCAGACTGATGATGTATTGAATTGGAGCTAAAATGGATGTCGCAGTCCCGAAAGTGAAGCTTGTCTGGGTTGTATCTGAAAGTAGAAGCAGGATGTGATGGTCTAACAATTGACAAGATGTTGCCAGCAGTAACCAGTCATCCATGGAATGGTGTGTGCACAGTACGATGGAAAGAAGGGGACAAGAAAACTTGTATGATACAGTAAAACCCATGTTAAGCCTATGTGAGACTGAAGGAAAAAAAACTGGAACTACAGTACCTGACCATTGTGCACCACAAATGCCAATAGTGGTGAGACTTCACCACTAAGGCAAAGTGCAAATAGGAGCTGACTACAATCAAGTTGGACATCTATAATCTCAGTAAAAAAATCAAAACAGATTGAGGAATGATTAACTTGTGAATCTTGGAAAATCTAGGCATTGATATAGACAAGAAAGATCGATGACTAGACAACAATCTCCTGTTTTCATAGGCCCAACAACTAACAGGAATAAAATCTCTGAAGAACTAGCCCGACTCTCTCATTACCCACAAGACCAACCAGACCCAGATAACCCTAGAACTAAGTTCAAAATCTACATGAACTGTGGGAGACAGAAACCCTACAGGTTGGGTGGATAATAGTGGGGAAGATGTGAACTGAATGACTAATTGTGACCCAAGGACCTGCAGAGCTTCTGGACCAATGGTTAAGATTACCACACATCCAGAAATTCTTGAAATTGAGCCCCCACAGCTTCAGAAGGTATACAATAATCACTGACACTGTTGGCAATCCAATTAAGCAGTGGAAACCTTGGATATAGACAGAATCTTTTCTCGGTACCAATGTATCAAAGAGCTGCTTTCGGGATCGGTACTCACGAATAAGGGCACAACTATAACCCCCCTGTAGGAGCCGATGAAATTTGAGACTCCAACAACTCTGAGAGGAATGTAGAAGCCAAAAATTGAACCAACGTTCAAATTGTAATACTGGGAAACACGTTAGTGATGCTTTGTCAAGAAAAAATGACAAAACTATCTGAATGAGGTGCTTATATACAGTACCATGATATAGGGGGCAGTGACGTAGGTGGAGAGTATCACAAGACAATTATTACCAAGGTTAATTGAGTGGGGTATAAAAAACTGGAGCAAGTGAGAAAAAAATTAGATTAATGCTTAGATAGGCAAAGAAGAAACCCTGGCAGTTGAGTAACAGCTAAAAGTGGCTATTAAGATAAGTATGTCTTGGAAGTGTACATTATTAAACTATATCTAAATATTAAACAAATGATGAAATCATTGTCTTTAAAACTATTAAGCTGTTTTGTTTTCCAGATAAATGTATTTTATAATGACTGTTTATTCTGTTGTTTCTGCTCTACAAAGGATATCTAAACCAAAATTTTACCTCTTATTTCATTTATAATTATGTATATTATACACAAAAGAAATAATTTAAAAATTTGATTAAGCAATTTAAAATTTTAAAAAAATCATGATGCAATAAAATAAATACAAAAAATGCAAACTGATGATCCTGGAGAAGTGATTTCCTTTTTAAACTGTCATCAGATTGTACCACTTGAATTTGTATATAGAGATTTCTAACTATTTGTTAAAAAATTTCAGAAACTTTAAATCCAAACAGTCTGATAATCAGTATTATAATCTTTAAATTTAGGAGATTACCTTCAAATTAGCACCATCAAAAGGAAGTGAGCCACTGACAAGTGTGTAGAGGATTACTCCAAGGCTCCACACATCTACTTCTGGGCCATCATACTTTTTTCCTAGAAAAAACACATATTAATTCTTTTCTGTAGTATTAAAATATTTTTTACTAGCCACATCAAATGACTTTGTAATTGCAGACATTGCAGCCCAGTCAGACTTACGAGATCCAGTATTTAACAAAATGCTTTAAGGAGAAATGCTTGTAATAAACTAAATGTAATTCAAATATTACATTTATAAATGAAGGAATTTCCTAGGAATAAGTACTACATGTATGAGACTTAATAATGTTTTTATGTAAGCCTTCCAAACCAATTAAACCAGATGTAGTCTATTATATCAAAGATGAACAGTAGGTATTGCTAGAATGGATATTCAGAAACCATTAAACTAATGACCTCTTTGTAAAAAGCATGGTCCTGTTCACCCCACAAAAATACTGGCTCTTTCAACAATATAAACCATGTTTAGCAGGCTGTAAAATCATACTCAGCAGTCAAAGCTTTTACTTTTTCTTAACTTGTTCATGAATTGTAATCTTAACTTGTTTTTTTTTTTTCAGTGCCAGAAAAACAAGACAGCATACAATAGTCAGAAAACAAGTTTATTCTTAAGAACATTCCTTATAAAGAGGATATATTTAGCCAAATATAGATTCCCTTTCACTACTTCAATTATTCAAAAGTTCTTCTGAGTCAGTCAGTTGTTTCTAACCAAGATACACATGCAATAAAAGACGTGTCCAGATTTACTTGTACAAATATTACATATATATTCATACTCATATACTTAAATTTATCTTAAATATATTATTTTATAACAGAAGTTTATAACTTTTAGTACAGGAGGTGGCTCGTATGAGTTTTGCAACATACCATTCAATCTGGTAATACACCTGTCACTTTTGAGAGGCTAATGAAGCTTACAACGAAGGAGTTGCAATGGGAAAAGTGCTTGATCTATATTGGTGATGTCTTAGCATTTGGCCCCATGTTGGAGTCTGCAACAGAGAATCTAAAAATGGTATTCCAGCAGATAAAGGAGGCACACTGGAAATTAAAATCCTGATAATGTACATTCACGTACACAGAAGTAAATTTCTTGGTCATATTGTAGGTATAGATGGAATCTTCACAAATCCTGCCAAGATAGTAGTGGTGCCAAATTTACCTCAGCCTGTGACCAAGCAAAAAGTCTGCAGTTTCCTAGGTTTTACTTTGTACTATCAAGGGTTTGTGGTCAACTTCTCCAAGATCACAACACCGTTATCAGCTCTCAATAAAGTTGAGGCAGGCTTTGGTTAGAGTGAGAAATGTGGGCAAGCATTTCAATCTTTGAAGCATGCTTTAGTAAAAGCCTCAGTGTTGATGTATTCCCAACAGGACTGTTGGATACCAATGCCAGTGTTAGTAAAATTGAAGAAGTGTTATTGCAGTTACAGGTTGTAGCAGAACATGTAATCACACATATACTAATTGCATGCTCACATCTCCTGAATAAATAACTGTTTGTAGTTGTAATATTCCACAAAACCCTCTTAACCCTCTCGTTACAGGCAGGTCAAAGTGCACTTACGACGACTTTTTAAAGTTATATTCAAAATTTAATTGAACTATTTTATTATCGTTGTATACAAATAAAATTGGCATCAAAATGTAGTTAATAATTCATATTTTAATATTATTCAAGTTCTTAATTTTATAAGGAAATATTTTTAAAAGTCCTCAGTCTCCCCTAGTATGAGAATTATATTTGCTCTTTAGGTCTTCCCTTTTCTCTAACTTATTTACTAACCCTCCATGAAGTATAGAATTTAATGTAAAATTACTCATTATAATATAGATATTTCTCAGGAAAAGCATAATTTTTATAGCCTTCAATCTTATTTGGTTAGAGAGCCATGAAATAGAAAATCACATCCACCTGTCAAATCCTCTCTTTCACAAATTGCCAATAGTTCTTTCTAATGTTTTATACTATATTACTTATAACTAATAGAAAACCAACATTTTAATCTATCAAATGACATATTACATTATGTTGTTTTCTGTACATGGCATTGTCTATTTTGTTGTTCATTTTCAAATTTTTTCTCACAGGAATTGCATTGACAAGCTTACCTGAATTTTAAAGGTTCTTATCGCAGTTAGAGAGCCAGATAGTTATAATAATTACAGGACATTGTTTGCTTTTTGCATATTATTATTCTGTCTTTAGGTGCATTATGTAATTGAATAAATAGTTTAGTAGTACCACTAATATATAAAAAGTAGGCTTAAGACCAAGAAGAAAAAAAAAGAAGACCCAGATAAGTACTAATTTTTAATTTTAAAATTTTAGCTACCTTTAACATAATAAACATAGAGTACACATATGAAACAGTATATTAGGTAATATGATGAAAAAAAAAGATAATAAAAATTCTTCATGAGATATACTCAAAAGCAACTTGTGCATTATGTAATTTGGTATGGTAATGTGAGCTGCACATTCACCAAATGATTTACAAGTTGTGTGGCGGGATTAATAGAAAGATACAGTTCAAAGGGCAATAAGACAATAAAATTAAGTATAAACAAATGTATACTGTTAGGAGCTTTAAGCTACTGAGGGCAAATAAACAATTGTAGTTTCATGTTACAATTTGCAGTCATTCTAGAAAGAAAAAAATTTAAAGTTTTACTGAAACAAATGTTTGATATTTATTTAGGAGGTTTCAGAGATTACACGAATGGAATTTCATGATATTCAGATGAAAAAATTATTTTTAATCTTAAGATGAAAATCACTTTGCACTTGGAGCAGTCAACCCTTTGACTCATATTCAGATAAATTTTTAGTAAAAAAAAAGTCTAAAAAAGACTCGTAATGCTTACTGAAAGCTTACAAAATTTCATGAAGACACACAAAACACATTAAAAGTTACAGTATTGAAACTCTAAACACCAATTTGGGGTCAAGATTTAAATCAAATCGACCAAGCCTATAGCGAGAGAGTATTTGCCTGTATCAGTGTGTGCTTGCAATTTTGTTGAAGTGTATTTTGATGTACATACTATTTCCTTTTCAAAAAATTTATATGTAATTCACTGTTAAAGGATTTTTGATTATGTATTTTGTTTTCTTTGTGAAGGGTTTGTGCCATCTGTGTTGCATTTAAGTATTTACATGGGCAAGGGAAAGCTATCGTATAATGGCTGGAGACGGCTTGAATGGGTAATGAAGAAAAACTTTAATATAACAGCAAATGTACAACGTTTCGACAAGGTTTTGTCATCATCAAAACCTTGTACATTTGCTGTTATATTAAAGTTTTTCTTCATTACCCATTCAAGCCGTCTCCAGCCATTACTAGTCTCAAAGTGGGTTCCTCGTCATCGAATTTGAAAGCTATCGTATATTTCTTTACCAGGGCACATAACGAGTTTACTGATTTTAAAATTAAAATTAATTGTTTACTTGAGGATAAACCTCAAGTAAGTGAGAGAGAGAGAGAGAAGAGAAGTGTGGTTTATGACTGTACATTTTTTACCTTCTTAACATTAATATAGTATTATTCTAAATTTATCGGGTATTCAGAGTATGTGCAGTTTTCACATAAGCTGTGGTCAAGAAAGTCATTAAGTTAGTTTTATTCTATCTTCCTTTGTCATTCTACTGAGGTCACACTTCTTCTGCCCATGGAACACATGGCTGTAATGCTGTGTGTTGTGCAGAATAGATAGCAATGTCCATAAATGATAGGTCAGGTGGTAATTTGAGGTTATGAACTCTCCTGTGCTTAAATAAGAATGATGACTCATTTTGAGAGTGCTAATAGCTCTGGGTAAACCCGATATTATCTTTGAAGTAAAGAATATTTAATTTCATCATTACACAATATTGCAGAAGTTAAATGAGAGAGAGATAACAGTTCATATTCAGTAAAAGTGGTGGTCTATCATTTAAGCAAGTAAATACACTTTTTGTGCTTTCTGTTATAATAAAAATTGTGCTTTTGTATTTTACATTATGTCCAGTTTTTTAATTTTTTTCTCACAAATTCAAATATTCACAGAAATTCAGTATTACTCTGTAACAGATATTGTGTTGCATCTCCAGTTATTCAATGGACATATCCCATTGCTCTTGGAATGATAGTGAGTTTTACCTGAAAATACCAGAGTTGTACACAACAATACACAAGCACAAATGGAATAACAAATTATTAAACTACTGACATTCCATTTCTAAACACACATGAAAAATTAGTTATTGAAGTGATAAAAGCACCTGCACAAAAATAATGTAATTCACAAACTGCCAAAATATTTGAGATATAAAGAGCTACCTTGAAACAATTCAGGAGCAGCATATGGAGGACTGCCACAAAATGTGTCAAGCTTCTGACCTGGAGAAAACTCATTACTAAAGCCAAAGTCTGCTATTTTTATATTCATTTCTGCATCAAGAAGCAGGTTTTCAGCCTAAAAAATATATAATTCTGTTCTCTAAGATTCTGAGACTAAGAATATTACAGTTTCTAATATTTTGTACACATTATAACTGAAATGAAATATAAAAATCTTAATGAAACTAATATGTACAGAAATGTAGCTCAAAGCTTTTAACTTAACCCTTTCAGCACAGGCAGACATGATTACCATCTGCTCAACTAAGGAAGCATATTTATGCAACAAAAATATGGTATCTCTGTGCATCCCTTACAAGACAGGTAAGATTTTTTTTAAGGTTTATAAGTATCTTGTACACAAAGAATGACAATATTTTCATTACATCTTTCTTATAAAAATGTTAATTATCTATAGTAGTTATTTGCACTCAAGCTGTGAATAGTTCAAGTACAAGGTGATTTTCATTTTAAATACAAAAATACTCTTCCTTAATTTATCTTACAGTTTATAGAAAACAGAAAGAAATACATACCTTTTAATTTCCTGTAGAATATCTTTAAATATTTTCCTTTTGTTAAATTTGTAATTTCAGGCCATCCTTTTCACATATAGTTATTTTTAATGTTATATTTTCCCTTCTCGTCCTTTACCATTTATTATTCATCAGGACACAAGTCCATGGCACCCTCAAAGCATATTGCAGTTTCTTTGGGAGACATGAACAACTCTTTGGCAAAATTTTTGTTCAGTGCATAATATCATAAGCCTTGAGAACAAATGCAAAGTATGATGTGTATATATAAATAGCATTTAAACCTTATAACTATGCATTTTAAAACATAACCAATACATTAATTAACTAAATATAGTAGTAAGACCTAAATACAATTTAAACTTTGTCTCTAGCTATAACACATTTAGGTAAGAAAGAACCGTAAGTGCTATAGTCGATCAAACAGCCAACCATACTATAGTGTACTTCATATACTCTGTGACAACAACTTGCTGCCAATTTCAAAATAACCATTGTTATATTATATTGTAAAATGAGCTCTTTCTAATGGTTATACACATGTGTATGTAACATCTACATGGAGGCTATAAAGCTGAAACAAATCCATTGAAGGTGGGTGTGAGAACTGTCAGGGGAGGAAAAAATTTATTACTTGTTCCAAATGTATTTATTCAAATAATTTTGAAATAAAAGAGTCAAAAGGTTATTTAAGCATCTTATTGTCTAGGCATACCAACTACTCAACTATCATTGTATTGCTGAAGATACAGAGACAAAGTAGAGAATTTTCATAGCTCGTTGGTCACGTGACAATACATCTGAAGTTTTAAGTAGCTTTTAAAGGTTTATTAAAATTTAGATAAAATAAAACTTCAAATCAAAACATATATTATAATATTAATTTTATCCACATTCATTGATAGTAAAGGTGTTTAATTAAATTTTGAAGGTAACACAGTGACTTGAGCAGAAAAGCATTTAACCCTTTGACCATGATCAACCTTTAAATCCCTTTCTGCACAAGTCATGAGATTTTACTGAGTTGAATTCAAAATTGAATTAAACCACTTTTTTATTTACGTAATTTAATGAAAGTACTATTATCAAGTATGTTATAATTAATGGTTTATATTATCTATGTTTTATTCCTTTACTTTAAAAAGAAAAATCTGAAACAGCAATTAAAACTGCAGTTTTTGTTGTCACATGATCCACTGTGGTTAAAATTCTCAAGTTTAAGAGGTATAGACTGATATAGACTGGCTGTCTCTCATTACCTGGGGGAAAACTTCCAAGAATTTCTTCCTGTGTGAAACAATATTCTAATATATCTAAGTTTAAAGTCAGCCATACCCACTTGCAAAGTCAAAGCTGTGTTGTTAAGTGACACTTTGACACTGAATGGCATGTTTAAAAACAAAAGAAAGAGCAGATTTTGCACTATTCAGTTACAGCCTGAATAAACCTCTACCTGTATAAGGATCTGTAGTATGAAATAGAAAATAAGCTTAGTCCATTGTTCTCTTGAGGAGTATGTAATGTTTGACAAGTGTTTCTTGCCTCATATGCATTAGTTTGCTAAACAGTTAGATTGCATTTAGGTTTTACATTTATATCTTAATTAATTATGTATTAATTGTGTTTTAAAATACATATTTGAAATGTTTATGATTTTTATATGTTTAACTTGTTGTAGTCTGGCTTACCAAAATGTCTAAGCAAGATGGCATCATTTGCATATGCGAGTGTAAATGTTTGGAATTTGTGCATAAGACTCACCCTATAATAACAATAGAGTACTGCGCGGGACATGTTGTCGATCTTGGGATAATGGTATGTACCTACTTCCATTTCTTAACTTTCAACATTTCATTGCACTGTACATTGATGATGACATCTGGAGTTAATGATATAATATGGAAACTGGAAAATAAAATAAAAACATTTACCTTAAAAACTTTTGATATTCATTTAGAAGGTTCTAGAGATTATGGAAATGAAATGTGAAAACTGTGAGATAAGAAATAGTATTTTTATATTCAAAATGAAAATCACATTGTATGTGAACTATTCAGAGTCCGAGTGCAAATAACTACATAAAATAATGAATGTTTTATTATATACAGTAGAAAAAATCTAAATTACATATTATATTTTTCTTAAATTACATAATCTTAGGACCTTTAAGTCATATTTAAAACTATTTCATCAACTAGTTTCATTTTTGTAAAGAACTCTCATGAGAGTCGCATACCTATTTATAATGTAAGTAGATCATAGACAAAGTGTTAAAGGGGCACCCGTTGCAAAAGGTTAGATTTGGTTTGATTTTTAGTGTACAAAAGACTTGTAATATTTACTAAAAGCTTGCCAGATTTCGTTAAGATACACTTAATATATTAAAAGTTAAGATTATACATACTTTCATGGTTACCTGATGGTTGCAAGGTCGGTCAAGATGATCAAGCCCATTTAGAGAGAGTTACATGTATGCATTTTGTATTCTATAAGTAAGTCATTGGTTTGACCACAATGATAATTTATATGAAAATATTGACATACTATGCCATTTTTAACATGCTATTTGTATAATTATTAACAAAATATAGAATAATAAACTGCTAAGTTTATTGTAGCATAAAATCTTTTTGTTTACTAGTTGCAAGCCCATACTTACTAGTTTGCACTCTTACATTTATCAGTCAATAATGCATGTTATTAATAGAATATCTATTGTATTCAAACTAACTGATTTGACTATCTGTATGTCTTAATAATGCAGAACAACTTCATTACCATTGTGTTCAGAATGATGAAGTTTCAGTGTATTTCTTTATTAAGTTAAAGAAAGGTGACTGTGGAAATGTGCTAATTGGTATGGCTACTAGGAGAAACTACTTACTTATGTCTAATATCATAAACAGCTTACAAAGAAATGAGATCCCAATACCTCATGTTAATGTATATTTCACATTATTACAAGATTTAAATAAAAGTATTATATCAACAGTGAATCATTTCTTTTATGAAAAATATAATACAATAAAATTTTTAATGCATATATCCAGATAAATTCAATGATAACAAATATGTAATATACCTACTTTTAAATCCCTGTGTATTATTCGTTTCTGGTGACAATACTGTACAGCTGAAATAATCTAGAAAGTTTAAAAGATAAAAGCTTAACATATTTTTGAGAAATAAAAGATAAACATCAACACAATACATAAAATAAATAGTTTAAAACTATCAAAATACTATTTTTGTGAAACACAGGTGTAAATAACTAAATATTATTTGACAGCCTATTTCCTAAAATAATTTTTAATGTCAAAGCTTCATAATTAGGTACATTTTTATTATTCCATTCCAAAACAATGAAGTAAAAAACAAACAATTATATTTGGAGTTTTTACCACTGTTCATAAATCTATGTGAAATATTTATTCAATAATAAAAGATTCAATAAAAGTGAAAAACACAACTGGAAGAAACAAAAAATTTTAATAGTTTGGGGGGGGGGGTACTTAACCATAAAATTCAAAATTGTGCCAAGCTAAGTTTCTGTCTTTGCAGTGCACTGTAAAAAACACTGAAATAGAAAAATGTCAATTTTACTTTTCTATGTTCCCATAGTATTGTTAAACACCCTAGAATACAGAACAGTGTCAAACTAAGTTTTTGTGTAATACTGTTAAACACCTAGGAATATAGAATTGTGCAAAGTTAACACTTTCCTTACCTGACAATGTATTTCAGATAGTTACTCAGCTCTCTGCACAACAAAGATCTATTACTTTATGCCACTGCCATAAAGATTTTTGCACATGCATTACATCTTGAATGAAGCTCCCACCCTTACATGTACTAACATGTACTGTGCCAGCCTATGATGTAATCATCATCTGATTATATCCCTCCACTAACAGGAATGCAACACATCCTCAATGCACAGCAATCCCCATGAGCACTAGCACGAGGCACAATAAGTACACTCAAAGTAGGAAGGAAGGGTGGGAGGTTGTGCAGAAAGGTAACCAACTGAAATACATTTTCAGTTAATTCTCTTTCTACAGGCTTGGTTGATTCAACCAAGTTCCTGACCCCAAATTGACCTTTAGAGTTTCTATACTATAACCTTTAATAACAAGCTTTCAGTTAACATTACAAGATTTTTTATCCACAAAAAATGAGAATTATTAATAGTGTTTTTACTAAAAATTTCTCTCAATATATAGAGTCAAAGCGTTGACTGCTCTGAGTGCAAAGTGATTTCCATGTTAAGATTAAAAGATCAGAAAATTGTCGAATTTATTTGCAAAATCTCTAAAACCTCCTATAAGTTATATTTTATCTGTTATTTTCTCTACCCTAACTCTATATGCATTCAGTTAAATTTCATTTGCAAAACCTAATATATGTTAAATAACTCTGATTTATTTTCCACCTCCTCTGAGAAGTAGAGGATTTAATGTAAATTATATTGTAGTTATGACTCAGGCAAAGTATAATTTTTATAGCCTTCAATCTTATTGGTTACAAAGCCAACAAACAGAAAATCAGACCCCTCTTTCCACACCCACCTATCACATCCTCTCGTTCAGAAATAGCCAATAGTTCTCTCTCACATTTAATACTATATTATTTATAACCAATAGAAAGCTAAGGTTTTGATCTATCAAGTTACATGTTATATTACTTTGTTTTCTGTACACAGAATTCTCAATTATGCTTTCAGTTCAAACTTTATTCCCACAGGAAACACATCGATGAGCTTAGATGAATCTGTAACAGCTCTTGTTGGATATTTAAAAAGCCAAAAAATTGTGGTTGTTAACCCGTTGACTACCGGCTACTAACTTTCTTAGTAGCCAATGCAAGTCTTGCTATTTGTCATTTCAAAAATAAAACTACTGGTTAAAAGTTTTAAAACTTTGTAATGACTTTAATAAATGTGTGTAGTTTAAGAAACATAAAGCCTGTTACTTTTGATGAGTTTAGTTTTTTTGCATTATGATCTATAATATCTTGGAAAATTACGTTAGGAAATTGTATTTATAAGAAATGATTACAATATTTATATTTGTTCCAGATTTGAACTGATTACTTTTATGTTTTAGTACATTATATTGCAAACCCCCAAAAAATTTATGTAGTCCATAAAGTGCAAATTTTATCAATTTTAATTTTTTAATAATCATAGACTTTCCTTATTGTTTCGGTAATATACAAGACCCAATAATAATATTTGTAAATAAACCTAAACAATAAATGA
>NW_013670348.1:0-854 GCF_000517525.1 Limulus polyphemus
AGGGAAATTTCTGAGGAAATTTGCTTCACATGCCCCTTAACTTAACAAACTTTCTGGTAATACTGAAGGGAAAAACACTAAGGAGTTTTACCATGGAATAATACAACTAAGGTAAAATTGATGTTTTCATTGAAGATTTGAATTCATTGCGACCAGGAGAGAGGGTAACTGATATTGTGATTGATGCTTTTCTTACTATTGTGTCCAATTCAACTGAGTGTAATCAACATTTTGTCAATATTTTTCCAGTTCCACGTCATTTCATGCAATGGCTTGAACGTGGACAGAAAAACTATGGGTTTTCTGAAATAGGCAGAAAAAATTTCATTCACTCTGTGAAAGCATGTCACTGGATTTTGCTAGTGGTGATTAGAAAATGAAAACAATAATTTACTTAGATTCGATGCACGGGGAGCACATGCAACTGTTTAATCTAATTTTTAATTTTTTTTCATTCATTCATCAATCCTATGGGAAATTTCTGACTATGGAAGTTTGGCAGTTTTTTTGCTCCAATTGATATTCCTCATTAAAAAAAAAATGTTTTGATTGAGTCATTTGCTAGTCATCACCACCCACTGCCAACTCTTGGGCTACTCTTTTACCAACGAATAGTGGGATTGACCGTCACATTATAATGCCCCCACGGCTGAAAGGGCGAACATGTTTGGTGTGATGGAGATTCGAACCCGCGACTCTCAGATTGTGAGCCAAGCATCCTAACAACCTCGCCAGGCCGGGCCTTACAATAATGATTTCCAAAAGTTTACTTCTGTGGCTCCTGGGCGTAAATCTCTATTTATATTCATTCTGTTTTTAACAATTTCTAAAAATTCTATTGTATTGTTACGTCT
>NW_013670348.1:1536-5541 GCF_000517525.1 Limulus polyphemus
CCTTTCTTAAATAAAACTGGTTTATTCTTTCTGAATATAACTTTGCGATACACTTAATTTCAACAGTACAGCTATAACAAATGTCTCATGTGCTCGAGTTCAATTACACACTCTCTGACTGCAGTTCAATTACTCATTGTCCCGTCACCTTGTGACCATCTTATATATACCAGACTACCCCAATCTAGTAGTCTCTCGATAATTCACGAAGGTTCGAGAAGGACGTAGCGTGATACTAGTCACGTGACCTCGCTGACGCAACAGTATTTAGTTCATCTTTTCCGTTATCTGTTTAAGTATTGTTACGACAGCGGAAGTCGCGTGACTCTGGGAGCATGCGCGCTGGAGTTTCTAGAAGGATCATGACTTATCGCGGAACCTCGCAAATGCCCGAGTGTTTGCCAGACGCCCTCTTTTTTAGTATATATATAAGCCCGGCAAATAAAGCCAGCGATGGATAGATATGCAAATATTCAGTATTTAGTTCATCTTTTCCGTTATCTGTTTAAGTATTGTTACGACAGCGAAAGTCGCGTGACCCTGGGAGCATGCGCGCTGGAGTTTCTAGAAGGATCATGACTTATCGCGGAACCTCGCAAATGCCCGAGTGTTTGCCAGGCGCCCTTTTTTTTAGTATATATATATAAGCCCGGCAAATAAAGCCAGCGATGGATAGATATGCAGATAGAGATAATTGAGTCAAGCGAACAGTAGGCACCGTAGTGAAAGTGTGTAAATCACTGTGATTTATAGCGTGTGTTATAAAGGTTGTTAAGTTTAAAGTGACTGTGGAAATTTTGTGTATTACAAAGTTGTATCGAGAAAAATAAACTAGTTTTAATTAAAAAAGGACTTGTATCACTGAAGTTCCTCTGAAAGAATTTATACCGGAAATTAACAAACAAGCAGATAAGCAACTGTATTTTTACATTATCCCAGTCAATAACGTGTAGAATTCACCATATGTTCTGCCAAAACCGATTCACCTGTTTTTAATTTATCCACCATGTTTTGATGTTCTTTTTCTCTAAATTTTAGGTTCCTACTTGTCTATCCAATATAACTTAGACCACAAGTATATGAAATTTTATATATACCACATTTATCCTTTCAATTTTATAATTAATTGTTCGCGCATATCCACTACCCGGATGGAAATTGGATAGAGATGAGATTTCGCAGCGTACTTTCGAACAGTTGAGTGGCTGTGTTCGGCTACTTAGGTATTTTGGTAGAGTAATACAAATACAGATTTTACTGTGATCCATCGAAGAGAAGTATATAATTCATTCATAAGTTCGAGATAAATTACTCGTAATCTATCGCTTGTGTCAAATGAAGGTTTGTTTTACTTTTAGCTATACTTGTAGTAGTTTGTGACAACTTCATTGACGAAAATCATGTAATAAATTAAAAATAATCTGGTGAGTATGGTTTGTTAAATCTAACTTTCTAAGTTAACTGTTACACGTTACAGTGTTAAGAGAAAATGAACAGTTGTGTACTAAAAGTTCACAAGTTATCATTGGTTCATGGACAAATTTCATGTTCATCTGACTAATATGAACAATTAATCTATTTTAATTAAAAAGAAACGCGTTTTCCTATGTATTAGTATTATTAATACTATTGGTGTTAGTCAGTGTATTACTATTAGTATTAGCTCTAATACTATTACTATTGGACTTGCAGTACTACAACTAGGGCTGATAGTGATGAGCATATCACTTGTCACTGTGTCAGCACTACTCTAGTACTGCTACTTACTAGTACTAGTGCATCTAATCCAAAACATAGAAGATGCATTAAATGATTAATGCTGGTAACTCAAACTAACCTGCAAGTTATTTAAAGTCTATCCTCATTCCACTGCTTATACAGGCATGAATAATAACTCCTCATTCATTTTCCAAGTTTCTTGTGACCATTTACACATTCAATTTAAATGCAAAATGTTATTTGTTATTGTTTCTGCCCCACATCAACAGTTTGTTTTTATTTTAATGTCTATACTTTTATATGTATAAGTACATATATATATATATATTCATAATTTCTCTTCTAGGTAGAATTACTTTTCCTTTTATGCATTTTTTCAATAAAGATGTCATATTAAGAGCATTTTTATAAGCATCACATATGCCATTCAGTAAACTGTTTCTTCCATTTTGAGTCCTGTGCATTTAAATTTATACAAATATTAATAATTTCTAAGACACTGCTGTATGAATTTTCTAAGCTCAAAATGGGAAAATTAAATTGTTTTAAATGTGAATTTTATCAACTGTATATTTTTCAGTCTCCTCTACTACTAATAATAGCAACTCATTCCATAAGCCAATCATTAGTTTTAAAAATAAAACTTCCGACTGTAGTCAAGCCTAGTGTTTCCAAGTATTTTTCCAACTGAGGACTGACTAGTTTTGATTTGAAAAGTTTATTAACAGCTTTATTTAATATTAACTGTTTAAAGTACTTTTATGTTGCATTGTAAAACAGTATATTTCACAAGACCACTTTTTTGTTCAATGGTTTTGTGGACTGGCTGAAATCTCCATGTAGACCAGCTGAGGAACAACTGGTCTAGCCTTTCTTTTCTAAATCATAATTTTATTTTATGAGGCAATGTTAAGGCCTCATTTTGAGTATGGTGTTCATTCTTGGGATCTTTACTTCAGGAAAAATATTGAATAGTTCAAAAGGTTTCAGAGGAGTGTTATTAGGATAATACGTAGGAGGGAAAGATATGAGGACAGCTAAAGATATCTGAAATAGTGTTCTTTTGTAGAAAAGAAGTATTAAAATGGGATCTGACTGAGGTGTTTAAGATTTTTAAGGGTATTGAAGCATCATAGTTTTTTGTATGTGATGTTGACAGTGGTAGGGCTAATGTTCACAAATTTCATGAGGGTAGTAGTATCTTCTGCTAAGACAGTTTTATTTTTCTAACAGAGTGGTTGACCTTTAGATTGGGTTGCCTTCAGGTTTGGTTGATGCATAAAATTTAAGGGAAGGCATGATAAATATTTGAATGATAAGGGCTGTCGTTGAGTTGTTTCAATTTAGAAGTCTAGTGGATGAGACTGCATTGTTGTCCTTGAATTTTATGTTATGTTAAACTTGTGTGTCATTGTTCAAGAATCTTCTGAATGGAAAGCTTTATCCTAGTGATATCATGGAGGATAATCTTTCAACTGTTCTTCAGTGGGACAGCAGTAAGTTTACAGACTAACTGTATCAAAGATGCTGCAGACTTAGAGAGATTTAGGTCATTTGATGCATTGGGCCAATACGTGGCAGATGATGTTTAACTATCCAAAATGTAAGGTGATGCATGTAGGTTTCCTCAATTCAAATTATTGTTACAACTTAAATAGGAATACATTAACTACAGTAGTTGAAGAAAAAGATCCTGGTGTTGTGATCAAAAAATTATTTAAATCATCTAAACAGTGTATTGTAGCTAGCAATAGGGCTAATAGGATTTTGGGTACCATCTATAGAAACACTGAATACAAGACGAGGGATATTATTGTTTCACTGTATTGATCACTTTTAAGGCCTCGTTTAGAGTACTGTGTACAGTTTGTTGCTTCTTTCCTCAAGAAGGACATTGAATTGTTGGAGAAGATTCAGAAAAGAGCCACTAGGATAATACCTGAGATGGTGGGATTGTCCTATGAGGAGAGACTAAAATCTTTTAAACTTGCTGTGTTTAGCAGTGAAAATAATAGGACAAGGGGTCATAAATTCAAATTTTGGCAGCGTAGGAGTCGTCTACAGTTTATACAGTATTACTTTGCAAACAGGGTGGTTGGCTTTTGGAATGAGCTGCCTTCAAGGGTAGTGGAGGCTGAAAATTTATCTGAGTTTAAGAAAATATTGGATGAACACATGAGAGTAATTGGGGGTTATTGTTGGGAGCTGGAGAGACATCCTTGTTGGGCTAATAAGCTCCTTTTGGTCCCTTTAAAATTTTATGAATTTGAAAAAAAAAAACAAATA
>NW_013670348.1:6211-11590 GCF_000517525.1 Limulus polyphemus
ACGTTCGTAACATTATACGTCTATTTATAATTAAATTTTATTGTTTTATTGCTCTTTGAACCGTGTTTAACTGATATTCGCACCATTTTAAGTTGTAAATTACTCGGGGAACATGCAGCTCACGTTACGCTGTCGAATTACATTACCCACGAGCTGCTCGTGTGCGTGCTTCATGAACAATTTTAATTATATTGTTATTATTATTACTTATTTTACCTATTCTAGTCTTAAATAACTTAAAAAGATCCGTACTTTTAATTTTAGTTACTTTTATAATAATAAATAAAGAATAAATATGAAAAACAAGAAATAAAGTGCTTACCCAATCTTCCTTTTTCTTGCCCTTGATTGTCGATCAGAGTTAAGCCTCATTTTTATTTTAGTGATTATAGTAAAGCACTTAACAATTTTTATTTAATTAAATAATACACCAAAGAATATAAACTAATAGCATGCAAAAAGTAGACAAATTTACTTCTAAAAATTTTCCTAGCTTTCTAACTATGGGAAAAGAGCTGTTAGAAATTCATCCAAGCTAGTTTTTAACTTTCCCACTGGAATGATGTTGCTACTCAGAGTGACATTGATGGTTATCTGTTCAAAACACAATGTTATACAATACCCCATTTGATAGATGAAAACTTTGACTTTCTATTGGTTATAAATAATATATAATGAAACGTAAGAGAGAACTATCAACGAATTGTGAAAGAGAGGATGTGACAGGTGGGTGTGGCAGGAGGGGTCTGATTTTCTCTTTGATAGCTCTGTAACAAAACAAAATAATATTGAAGGTTATAAAAATTATGGTCTCTTTGAGCAATAATGATTTTATAGAGAGCAATTTACATTTAATTTCACACATTTTTGAGGTGTGATGGATAAAATAGGGATGATGATATGCTAAAACAAAATGTATCATGTGTGTTAAACTAGTGGAAATTTAGGATTTTTTAATATATTTCTTTGTAGAATTAAGAACTTAAAACTTGTATACTATTAAAATATGGATTCTTAGCTAAGATTTTATGCTATTCTAATTGGTATAACATAAACAAAAAGTAGTTTGATAAAATTTTGAATGTAAGACACTAAAACCATATATCACGCGCAGTAAAGGGTACCTGTGCCGA
The DNA here is from genome assembly GCF_000517525.1 of Limulus polyphemus. Classification (NCBI taxonomy): domain Eukaryota; kingdom Metazoa; phylum Arthropoda; class Merostomata; order Xiphosura; family Limulidae; genus Limulus; species Limulus polyphemus. The sequence continues at coordinate 7,345 of NW_013670348.1, forward strand.
TAGGGTTAAAGTGTTTGCTTGCATTAATGCCAATAACAACTTCTTTATATTTTTCATTTTTAGTCACACATCTTGTAGGTTAAACCAGAGGAAGCATGTATCAGCTGTGTCACCAGAAAACAGTGATTTTTAAAGTAATTTAACAATGGATGAAAAATTATCCAAAGAAATGCCCAATATCACATACTGGGAAAGTTTAGATGCTATTCCAAAGGCAAGATATTATGAATAGTTGAAATCATGCATTTTTAAGACTTCAAAGTACTCGGTGCAATTTTCGTAGTGGGAAGGGCCCATTAGTATTGATCAACTATAAAATTTTGAGTTTATTTTCATATTAAAATACAATAAATAAAGTTTTCCTACATATAATATATATGTAAATATAAGTGTATTAAAAAATTATTTTTTTTTTTGAGGAAACACCTTACAGTCTGTTCTTTGTTATATTACTAGGGGCCCATCGGTGCAATTTGTTAAAAATGCCCATGTTGAAATTGATTGAAGACAAAAACCCATACAAAATCCCGATTAAAAAAAAATAAACAGAATTAGTCGATTTATGTCAAAGACTACCCAAACAATCAATATTCAGACATAAACTATTTTGTAAACACAGGCAGTGCATATACTTTGAATGATGTAAAGGCTTACAAGTCTCTGGAATCATACAATCAGTTTGTTTGTGGTTGGATGTCTGTCAAATAATCATTGGTGAAAAGTGCTTAGTGTTGGCAAGAGTAAAACATTCTCAGCAATTAAATGACACACCCTTTCACTAATGGTTAATTGCTGAAAAGGATGGGAAGATTTTAGCAGCACACTGTAATTTTATGGCTGGTCTTGAAGAGAGTTGCAGTCATGTTGGTGCTATGCTTTTTGCTATTGAAGCAGCAGTGAAACTTAGAAATGCAATAACAGTAACACGAGAAATCATACTGGCTACTTACTTCAGTGATGCAGAAAGCAGAAGGAAAACCTATCAAGGACAATTGGAGGCAGATATAAATAGTTGCACTGCAACACCATCAAATACAGATTCAAAAACTCCCAAAAATATACATGTGCCACCTCTGACTGATAATGAACTAACCATTTTTTTTACAAGGCCTTCACAACACTGGTACTAAACCAGTTTTACTGTCATTAATTCCAAACTGTGCTGAATACTATAAGCGTAAAGCTTTGGACCAAAAATTACCATTAGTTTTGTCAGAATTAATAGAGGAAAGCTATATCACTACAGACAAATGCACATTAGTTAAACACTGTGAGGAAGTTTCTAAAACTATTACCCTTAGTGAACAGGAAATAATAAATATAGAAGAGGCAACAAAACCAAGTAAGAAGTAAAGAGTCAGAACAGGATGAATGACAGCCTCACGAATGAAGTCTGTTTGTCCATTAACAAGGCATCCCAAAGTTTAATTAAAGCAATTTGTTATCTGTCTACCAAGAAGTTTTCAACTAAAGCAACAAGATATGTACGTGAACATGAAAAAGATGCCCAAAAGCAATATATTGAAGTGATGAGTCAGAATCTTGAAAATTTGGCCTTAAAATATAATAAACTAATGTTAAATTTGAAGTATCCATTCCTGGATGGAATAGTTTCATGTGATTGTTGTGAGGAGTTATATTTAGAAATTAAAAGCCCCTTCTGCAGAAAGGATTTATAACTTGCTGAATCATTAGTTAATAGGTTTTGTTTAGAAATGAATAATGGTAAAATGAGATTAAAAATATCACATCAGTATTACTATCAGGTCTAGTGTGAACTTATAGTATGTGAAAAGAAATTTTGTGACTTCATGCTGTGGACTGAAGTAGATTTTTATGCAGAAAGAATTGAAATTGACACAGAATTTTGTAAGGATATTGTAAAAAAATCCAAGTTATTCTTTGTTACTGCAATTTTACCAGAATTAATTGTTACGTCTCTGGTCGTTTGTTAATTTTCCGTAGAAATTCTTTCCGAGAAACTTCAGCGATACAAGTCCTTTCTTAAATAAAACTAGTTTATTCTTTCTCGATTCAACTTTGCAATACATTTAATTTCCACAGTAACTTTAACTTATACATACACTATAATTCACCACGATTCACACACTTTACTACCGTGCTTGACTCAATTGTCCATCTCTGTCTTTGCCTGTCTGCAATTCTGATTCCGATTAAAAATTTAGCTTTATCTGGTGCACTTATATACAAGAATAGAGGGTGCCTAGCAAATACTGGATTATTCGTGATGTTCCATGATCTTTCTAGAACTCATTCCGTGTTACCAGCGTCACGTGACTTCCGCTGTCGTAACAATAGGAAAACTGTTTTCTGGACCTGATATCAGTGCATCTGTAGCAAGCAATTTAAAATCATCAGATGCTTCTGCTTGTGGAGAAGCAGCAGATTCCAAAAACTGATAAAAAAATGTGATTATATGCACTTGTCAAACTCAGTATATTTCAGGGGAAGATAATGTAATTGAATGTGACAATGACAGTTGTCCTTATGTTTGGTTTTATTTTAAATGTGTAAAAATATAACAAGTACCTAAAGGGTACTGTCCTTCCTTCAGAAAACTTGCTAAAGCAAAGAAATCAAAAGTGGAAAAATAAACAAAATATGTGTATTTGAATAAGTATTTCTTTTATAATTCCTTTTGTCAATTTTCAGCTTCAATGAAACGTTGCCAAACGTTTTTGCCGATTTCAACATTTTTTAACATAATTGTTTGGGACACTGATTTATTTTTCCATTATGTTTTGTGATTGATGCTATATTATATTTGTAGTTGTACATTTATATGTTGCAATGTCTTTACTAAGAAGTTTATATAAAAATAAAATATTTTATTTGTTTGTTTAATATTTCTGTAGGCAAATGTTGTTACTCATCTTGCAGTCACTATGAACCATGCAAGTTTGTAATTAATACAGTGAACTATTTGTATGGACTTGTGTGTTTTACAATAACGCTTGAAATTTATATGCTTAACTAGTAAAACAACTTTCACAAAACTTTCAGCTATATATGGTGGACTAATAATTTTATGTAAGAAACTGGATTTTGAAAGAAGGCCCTTAGCCTGTAACCATTGGCAAATAAATGGCAAACTTTCTCATATAAATAAAATTTTACTTGTTATTTGAACAATCACAATTTTACAAGATAAAAAAGTATTCATGGTTGACTGTCAGTAATAACTAAATGAAAACAACATTAAATTTGTTTAAAACAGACATATAATCAAAAGGTACAACAGAGTCATAAATTTGTCAATGCACAACAGACTGAAATAATTTTATCTATTAAAGGATCTTGGTCATCCAAGTCAATTGGTAGAGTTTCTTACAATATCGGGTATTTATTTTGCATAAGTGCAATAACCCTTTCAACATGAATTCTTACATGTGCTAATTTTCTTGTTGATTCTATCTCAAAAGGAAACAACTGTTTTTTTCTTTTGGTAAATGCTGGAATTTTTACTTTTGCACACAACAATTCTACACTTTTAAGATATATCAAAACCCCTGTCTGCCAGTACAACATCACCTGGTGAAAGTTTGGACAAAAGACCACAGTTACTTTTTGTCACTTGATTTTCCACCCCGGCACTACAAACATGATACCCAGCTCCTTGTGGTATATTACCAATAAGAAACTTAACAGTATTATGGTGCTTATAGTTTGACTACATCTTAGCTCTATAATAATTGCCACCTTCAAACCAAAACTTTTCCTTAATTCCATGGGCATAGTAAGTTGTAATTGTTCTCTATCTGGCCAATGTATAAATCTTTTCACTTGTCCATGCATCACATATATTACACTATTAAATGTTCTGGAAACAGTTGACTTTGAAACATTATGCCAAATACTGAATTGGTAGATTTAACCTAAATTTCATCAACACAAGTATTAATTTCTCAAATTTTGTCAACAAGTCCCTAGTAAGAATGGTTCAAGCAGTTGAAATAATTGCATAAGAGTTACATATCCAGTCAGACCTGTAAGATATTTCACTTTTTCTTCTTTTCCTTTTAATGTCTCAGGGTAAACTTTGTCTTGGATAATTTTTCTTTAACCTCTTATCTACAGGGGCCATTTGTCTTATTGTGAGGGCAAAATCGCATTTGTGAATTAAAAATTATAGAGAACTTATCTTTTATTGGTTTTCAGATTTGTTTTGTAAATAGTAGCATAACATGCAATTATTTGTACTAATTTGTATTATTTAATGAAGTTT
>NW_013670348.1:11611-30566 GCF_000517525.1 Limulus polyphemus
TAGAGAACTTATCTTTTATTGGTTTTCAGATTTGTTTTGTAAATAGTAGCATAACATGCAATTATTTGTACTAATTTGTATTATTTAATGAAGTTTATAGAGAAATTTAATTAAAATTCCAAAATATGTTTCAGATTATAAATGAGCACCCTCTAAGGAAACTTTTCTTTCAACATTTTTAAAAGATTTTTCCTTGCACTTTAGCACTAGTTCTTCAATCTACAATTGGTATCTAAACCTTTTTCTAGTCTGTTTTATTTATAAAACAACATCTGGGCATGCTAAACCTAAGTTGTAAAACTTTTAGTCAATCCTAGTAGGAGGTGTCACTTTCAGTACCATGTTATTCCAATTGCTGTATTTCACATTTAACAAATCGTAAGATGATAAGCAAAGCATGTGATGAAACTTTTTTCTTTGGATTTTACAATATGAATGTGTGTGTGGTGCTTATTATAGTAATTGCCATTTTATGTAGAGGTTGTATTTAGTAGTGGTCAATAGTACTTTTTTTATAAGCCTTAGAAAAAACTGCATGGGATGTGACTTTTATTATTTTTCTATAGTAGCTTAAATCATCCTATATCTTATATCTAGTTATATTAATCATTATATTGAAAAGTTAACTCAAAATAGATATGTTTTAGGAAAGAAGTTGATCCATGAATATTAGGGTTAAGATCTATCAAGGGGTGAGTGCATGGTCTTTACGTGAATTAGGCTTAGAGCATTGAACTGAAAGAGTTTAATAATGGCTGGAGTTTGTGATTTTTTATATTATTTTGCATTTAAATTAGTAGTTATAAGTTCAGTAATTTAGCAAAATTTTATATTTAGTTCATAATAAAAATATGATTCAGTATTTAGAATGATAACTTTGTGTGATTTGTATGTACTACTAATACCACATAAGAAATTTATATTTTTTCCTTATTATCTTTTCTTCTGTTGTTGTTTTATAATTAAAACAGTCTAAATGATATATAAAAAGTTTATTCTGATATTTTGCAAAGGGTTTAAAACTTAATGTACAAGTGACAACAATAAAACCCATATGTTGGTTGTGAAACAGACTAAACACGTTTGTTTCAATAATAGAGGAGAAGCTGTGACATTCTCACAGTTGGGATGTTAATACACTGAAGAGCTTAAGTATCAAATTCCAATTTAAATCTTTCCTATAATGAGAGGAATGTGACCAGGACTAATCTTTTAAGTGCTGTAAAGTGATTTTCTTTGTAATTTATGGTGTCTGTATCGTTTGGTAATCTCTTGTTATTCAAACCACCTGTACTGTAAGCTATTGACTAGTTGTGGCAATTAAAGTTTTGTCTGTATTGTGAAACAACATTCAAGGGTATGTGTTGAAATAGACTTGTTTGAAAGTTCAGAGAAATGATATTCAAGTACTGAAAAGCTTTGTTATTTTCATATCTACAGTAATGTTCAAATTTGCCTGTTCTGGACTAAACAGTAGTGATGACCAACAGGCATGATAGTTTACAGCAAATTTATAAAGTTCATGCTGCTAACCTTATGGTTTTTTTCAGCAAAATATAAAAAAGTATGGCTGCAATGAAACATAAACTTGAAATAAATACATAAATGAATGAAAATAAAATGTTTTAACATGCGTATATAAATGTGAAATCCTATTTGAAAATGAAAAAATATATGTTTATTGTTTAGGTTTACTTAGAAATATTTTTTTGTCTTGTATATTACTTGAAACCATAAGGAGAGTACGTGGTTATTAAAAAACCAAAAATAGACAAAATTTGCATTTTATGAACAATAAAAAGTAAGAAGTTCAATTCTGGAACAAATATAAATATCGTAATCATATCTTATAAATAACATTTCCTAATATAATTTTCCAAGATATTAAAGATCGTAATGCAAAAAAACCTAAATATATCAAAGTAACAGGCTTTATGTTTCTTAAACTACATGCATTTATGAAAGCTCTTGTGAAGTTTCAAACAGTTTCATCCATTAGTTTTATTGTTGGAATGAAATACAGCAAGACTTGCATTGGCTGTGCAGAAAGTTAGTACCTGGTAGTGATAGGGTTAAGGTTCATGTTTTCACTCGCATGTTTTTACAATTCGTTTCTTATTTTTCTCACCATTTTTGGATCTTCATCATTCAACTGATAATTAGCTTCCAATTTTCCCCTAAAAAGTATTACAAGTTTTCTTTCCATTCAAGTTTTTATAAACCAAAGGTTCCTCTTCGAACATTGTGTGAAGGTTAAGAAGTGCTTCTGCAACAGTTTATTCTTCTTTTTTCTTCCTTATACCCTTGAATATCTGAAAAGAAATTTAAGACTTGCACTGAGGTGAACATTTTGAATGTAAAGAATCTCAATTTAAAAACAATTATTGAGCAAACAAAAAAAAATACAAGAAATGATGCAAAATAAGTTTCATTTTACCTTATATAACTATAGACTGACTTCAGTGTCCATTACAGTATCGATCGTTAAGTTTTGTATGTGAAATGCTCTCTAAACACAGGCTAAAAATAAAGGACACATCTTTTATTCTTTCCAATATAGCTCAAAAATTACTCTAAAAGTTTAAAAGCTGGGATACTGGAAACATAGTTTTTGGGTTCCCATGGGTTAATACTACACGTTCGTGCATATACATTATATTGTTATGACAGCTGGTAACACGTCATGAGTTTCTAGAAGGATCATGACTTTTACTGGCAACTCTAGTTTTCTCTAGGTGCCCTCTATTTTAGTATATAAGCCCGGCAAATAAAGCGGAGATAATAATAGCAGATAGTGAGATATAGAGACAGATAATTGAGTCAAGTGAGTGGTAGTGACTGTAAGTACAGTGCGTGAATCATTGTGAATTATAGCGTGTGTTTAAATTAAAGTGACTGTGGAAATTCTGTGTATTGCAAAGTTGTATTGACAAAGAATAAACTAGTTTTATTTAAGAAAGGACTTGTATCGCTGAAATTTTTTGGGAAGAATTTATACCGGAAATTAACAAATGAACAGAGAAGCAACAATATAAAGTACTGTATTACTTCTTCATTGACTTTGTAAGGTGAAGTCCCTGTACATAATTTTCTGGTCTCAGTTTCTGTGCTGGTGCCCAATCTGGATGTATTTGGTCATAGAGAGCAGAAGTTTGCCTGAAAAAAAAAAATGATCAAATTGAAAATTAATATTGGCCTAATATGTCGTAGCTTATGTTTTGCTTTTGTACATGTAATGTACTATATTACTTGCAGCTAAAATAATTAATTTCAATTATTTTAGTTCCTTTCACTAAAGGTTGTTACAAAATTATACTTTTATAGAACATTTTATGTATGGAGTCATGACTAATGCTGTTGTTATAGTCACATGAAACATGAGACAACTAAATACAGGGTATGCTGTTTGTGCATGTACATTGTTGGATATTGGGCAGAAATATTATTCAGTTAATTATAGGCCTGTTAGCCTAAATCACTGGTGGGAAAAGTTTTTGTAAATAATAAAAGGTGCTCAGCAGAGTCATTTAACAGAGTTTAAAATTTTATTGGATAATTGCCATGTGAAAATCTTGCCTTATTAATCATTTGACATTCTTTGAAGAGGTTGCTGTTGTGGATTTTATAAGATGCCGTTTAAAAGGCTTGTTAAAAAATTGTATCTTATAGGTATAGGGGATAAGGTGGCTCATTGGATATTAAGTTGAGAGATGTTATAAATGGAGTTAAGTTAAACTGAATTAATATCACAAATGGGGTGATCAATGTTACGACTTGTGCTACTTGTATTTATATCAGTGACAAAAGGAATTGTCAACAGATCACTTAAATTTGCTATTGATATTAAGGTGTTGGGTATTGCTGGCTGTGAGGAGGATGCTGTTGCTGCTTTAGAAAATGATTTCGATTATTTTATGAGTTCAACAAATAAATGGCAGATGGCTTTTAATCATAATAAACGCAAGGTAATGCACATAGGTTATCGTACTATATGTTTGCTTGTTAATTATTCTAAGATACAAGTCCTTTCTTTATAAAACTTGTTTATTCTTCCTCAATACAACTTTGTAATGTACTTAATTTTCACAGTTACACACACTATAGTTCACAACAATTCACTTACTTTCTATCGCGCTTAGACTTAATTGTCCGTCCCCGCCAACTATAGTTCCGATCTCTGTGTCTGCTATCCTCAGTTCCCGCCGACCGTAATTGCTGTCTTTCTTTCTCTCTGCCTCCCGTCTATCTCTATCTCACTGTCTAGCGCACTTATATACGATATTACTGCCTGTTCTAGAAACTTCTAAGACTCTCAACACGTGCTACCAGCGTCTCTTGACTTCTGCCGTCGTAACACACTAGCAAATCTTCTAGAATACTCGTCACGTGACCCCCACTGTCGTAACAGTACTTTGAATTACAGTTTTGATGGTGATAACCAGACATTGTTATGGAAGAAAAAAGATTTTGGTGTTCTGTTTGATTAGTGTCTTAAGCCATCCAAACAGAGTGCTGTTTCTTGTGGTAGAGCAAATAGGATATTAAGATGTGTCTACATTATATTGTATATAATTACAAAAAGGTTAAGATCTCTGAAATTATTTTCTATTGTAAAAGATAAGAGTTGGAATTGGATTGAGGAGTTTAAGATTGTTAAGGGAGTTGGTAATTTTGATGTTTTTCTTATTTAATGATGAAAATGATAGAACTAGGAGACTCGGATATAAATTTTGGGAGGGTAGGATTCATCTTCAGCTAAAACATTCTTTTTCTTACAGGTTGGTTTGCCTTCAGATATGGTGGAGTCAGTATTTGAGGGAGTTTAATAAGTATTTAAATGATAAGGGTTAGGTTGGTTTTGAGTTTTTTCTATACTGAATGTGACAGCCTGAAATTTTATGTTACAGTAAAATTCTATTAGCTTTACTACTAGCAAAATAGCACTGACTTGATGGCTTGAGTGGTTTACCCACCATTACATACTGTAATTTACTGTAGGCATACATCACTAATGACAGTAGCTAACATCAAACATGTCAGTATAATTGTACAAAGTAACTGTGACTGGTTCATTCTCTATCTTGAAAATCATTCACAACACTTCAGATCTCGTAATATATAATCTAATTTCAAGTGTGCTAGAACACTTTATTTTACATTGTTAAAGGTTTTTAAATGCTTTAGGCCTTGTTTGATCCAAATGTCATTTGATCTATTGCTAACATGTAAAATAATTACAACATTATGATAACCCAAATGCATTATCTTGTGCATTCTATAATAAAAATTTACTTGTTAAATTGTCAGTTGATCCAACTCATTCTGTAATACCTCAACATTTTCATGACAATAAGCTGTACTTTAACTGCGATAAACAGTGTGGTGTTTTGTAACAGTGAGAATCCACAAACACACAAGTCGGTGGCAAAAGCCACCTGTGTGCTCCAAGCAAGAATAAGCAACATATTCAAAAAGGGATCTAACACCTGGAAAAGTGACACAAGTTGCTTCTATGACATTTATATTCAACTATCACACACACATAAAGCAGCTGGAAATGAAACAAGGCATACCAATCATCTGATGCAGCTCCTATGGTCATCTAGACAATTGGACTATTGAAATTGGAGTTTGGAAACCATTGTTATTGTACATTAGATGGATTATGAACAGAGCTGGTTGATTACCTATGAGCATAAAGATAGTCAGTTACTCAAAATTAGCATTTTTCTTATTATTACTGTTTTCTGATTATTTTAACTAACCTAGTAATCAGAATATTTCTATTATGTTGTTCGTCATCAAGCCTAAAGCTTCATGATTGGGGTAGTGGTGCCTTGAGATGTGATAGTCTTGTGTTTGGTTCCCATGGCAACTAAACTTGCTCACCCTTTCATTATTATTACAAAGCTACTAAGGGTTTTTGCCATTGTCACTATTTTGAAATGCTGACTAGAAGGAAAGCAACTGACTAGCAGCACCCACTTCAAATTCTCTGACTGTGTTAAAGAAAGTATAAATTTACTGTTTTTTCCAATTTTGTATCAAGTTTTTTATTTGTAATTGTGTAACTATGTTCTCTAATGTCAAATAAGTAGTGCAGATCTAGGGGACAAGGCCCAGGGTGTTTGGATTCAACCCCATCTGTTTTGTTTTCCAGAATTTAATAACTGCGTTCCATATTGTCGTAGGAGCATGTACTGATTTTTTTTTGGGGGGGGTATAAAGAATTCAACCCTACCCCTTCCATTTTTTTTCAAGAAATTAATAACTATTCTTTAACGTTGAAAACAGGTCCAGATTTATGGGAGAGGGGCAAACCCACATTATTTAATGTTGTATAAGTAGGGGCAGATCTAGGAGTTTTAACACCTCCAATTTTTCAAAGAATTAACTGAAAAAAAAACAACCAGAAGTCCTTAAAGTACCATATAGTATCAAAAACACACATTTTATGTCCATTTTTGTTGATTGGGCTATTAATTACTGTAAAAGCTCTCTTGTGATTTATTGAAACAAACACAACTGAAATATACAGCAATACAGTTAAGGCCTCAGCCAATTACTGATTATTTCAGAGCTAAATACATGTTGCCATGGTAAATTTTTGACTTTCTCCAGTTGCTAATGTGTATAGATTTCAGAGATTTGTTTCTGTCAAAGCTAATATTGTTTAGGACACCTGTGGCTGCTATAACATAGATCTGTTATAGAATTGTCTTTTCATTGTTTACAAGTTAAAATTCTCATAAATAGGATTATAAAAAATTTTAACATTTTAATTTTGAATATTTTGTCTTTAACTGTTTTTAATTTAATATCAATCACATTAATATAAGCTTTGAAATCTCTCACCCTGAGTTAATCATATACAGAATATATTATCATTATTTTATATTGCTTGACTTTTCTAAGATTACTTTGGGACATTGATTAATCCAAAATATTATGTTATTGTAGTGGAAGTCTCTTCTGTCTTGAAAAAATGCTGAACATTTTTTAACAGTGTTACACAGCTTTCTTTTAAAAGGTTAAATGGTATCATACCATAACTAGAAATGAAACGCTAATGCAGCTAGTGTGTGGAAGTTAACGTTACATATTAACACAATAATACTGTATTATCTGAATAGACTTTTTAGTTTTTTGTTATTCATTTCTTAATGGTTTTCAAACTTTACCTTACAAAATTATAGCTGTCAAAAGTTTTACATTTCTTTTAATGGTTGCAAAGCATTTGAGTAACTGTGTAGTTATAGATACATCACTTAAGGTTCCAACATTGTCATAATCTGGCTGATAAACTTGTGAAACAGTACTGAATTGTGTGGAATAAGAAGTCTGAAAAAATATAGTGTTTTTGCAACAGGTGACTTATAAATGAATAAATCTTTTATGGTTTTTAAGTATTAAACAATTCGTTTGTGTTGCCTGTATGATATATGTTCATGTACATAGAGTTTAGGATTAAAAAACTGACTTAATTATGAATTATTGTGCCTGAAGTTTGAAGACAGTTTTAGACACACAAATTTTATAGTCAATTTTATATGTTAATTCTAACTATATTTCACAATTTTAATTCAGAAATATTTTAGAATTAATATTTTGATTTTCTGACATTTATTTAGAATAATTCATGAAGGGATAAAAGGTTAATATATTTCCATTCATGCACAGCTGCATAGTGTTTTGCTTGAAAACAAAACACCCCTATTGTCATTTCGTTTTTTCAATTTTCCTATCCATCTAAAAGAATTACTTTATCTTTGCTAAGAACATATCACCCCTTCAGAATATATTGTCCATTTCTTGATTTTGTAAAGTTTCCCTGAATTTTTGGTTTAAACCTTATTATGGTGCCTCATCAAGTGGTTTAATCATTTACTAATAAAATATATATTTAAAACCAGCTATAAAGAAATTTCAAATGTGATTGGATATAGCAAGAATGCTATTATGCTGTGTCTTTGGGAATTGTGGTTTATTATCATAATACTTTACAAGCTGGTTTCATCCACTGAATATTTTCATGTCCTTTATCCCGATTTATGTTGGAATTCGAAACTTAAGCTCTTCAGTGTATTGAGTCCCCTACTGTGAGAATGTCATAGCTTCCCCTGTATTATTGAGACAAATGTATTTAGTCTGTTTCACAACCACCATATGGGTTTTATTGTTGTCACTTTTACACTGAGTTTTAAACCATTTGCAAAATATCAGAATAAACTTCATATATATAGACTGTTTTAATTCTAAAGCAACGACAACAGAAGGGTGGGTCTTACTACAAAGTAAAAACTGTAAGAAGGAAAAAATATAAAATTCGTATGTGGTACAAATCACACAAGTTTATCTTTCTAAATACTGAATTATATTATTATTATGAACTAAATATTAAAATTATGCTAAATTATTGAACTTATAACTACTAATTTAAATGCAAAAAAATATAAAAAATCACAAACTCTTTCAGTTCAAAGTGCTAAGCCTAATTCATGTAAAGACCTTGTACTTGCCACTTGATAGCTCTTAACCGTTATAATCGTGGGTCAACTTCTTTCCTAAAAAATATATGAAGATAGCTTTTATATGTCGGAACATCTGTTAGCTGAGTTCTTGCACAGATCCTAAAATATAGCGTTGATAAACGGAAACATCGGCACATGTAGATATGTAGATCTTGAAAGTGATTGCCTTACCGGCCTACGTTGATCTGACTCATTTTATAAGCTTTACTATTTCCTATAGATCATTTTCCAGATGCTTCTGCTATGATTAGTGTCTGGCAAAAAGCTTCAGCAAGTATTTCCTTTGCAACATCTCAACCAACAATTGGTCCAGTTATCAACGCTATTTTCAAGTTTTGAACAACTCTACTTTCAAGATCTATATATCTTTATGTGCTGATGTTTTTGTTTATCAACATTATATTTTAAGATCTGTGCAAGAATTCAGCTAATAAATGTTCCCGCATATAAAAGCTATCTTCAAGTTCTGTGCACCATAAAAATATATCTATTTTGAGTTAATTTTTTAATATAATGATTAATATAAATAGATATACGATACAGCATGACTTAAGTTACTATAGAAAAATAATAAAAGCCACATACATCTATCCATGGAATTTTTTTTTCAGAAATAAGTTTTCTAAGACTTATAGAAAAGTACTATTGACCAATACTAAATACAACCTCTACATAAAATGACAGTTGCTATAATAAGCACCACCCACATTCATGTTGTAAAATCCAGAGAACAACGTTTCGTCACGTGCTTTGCTTATCATCCTATGATTTGTCAAATGTGAGATGCAGCGACTGGAATAACATGGTACTGAAATTGACACTTTCAACTAGGATTGACTAAAAGTTTTACAAATGAGGTTTAACACACCCAGATGCTGTTTTATAAAGAAAACAGACTAGAAAAAGGTTTAGATACCAATCATAGATGGTAGTACCAGTACTGAAGTGGAAGAAAAAAAAAATTTCTTCCTAGAATGTGCTTATTTATAGTCTCAAACGTATTTTGGGATTTTGTTTTATTAAATTTCTCTTTAAACTTCATTAAATAATACAATTTTGTACAAATAATTGAATATTATACTACTATTTACAAAAATAAAATCTGGAATCCAATAAAAGATAAGTTCTCTATAATTTTTTCAATTCAAAAATGTGGTTTTTGCCCTCACAATAGGACAAAATGGCCACAGCAGGTAATGGGTTAATTGGTGATTCCTCAATAGCAGGGAAGTGGAACAACTGCCCTTAGACCCACTGTAAAGTATGCAAAATTTATTTATAAAAAGCTGATAAATGATCTGATAAAATAACTGAGTAAAAAAATAATCACATTTTTATTATCATATTCCATACGTATTGAGCAAGCTTTAAGCTTAATGATAGATAATAAGAACAGAGCTTTGAAAAACATACTAGTGAATGCATATGATTATATTTACAAAGTGTATAATACATTAACTGTCATTACAACAATAGTGGAATAGAGTTTGCACAAATCTTTGAAAGCAATGGAAAATAAGCTCAAAAAGTTATTAGACATCTTGTAGAAACTGATGTTTTTAAAAGTCATAGTCTTGGAAAAGTCTTAAATTCAATTTCAATAAATACTTTCTAATAATTGACTTAATAAAAAAATAAACATAATATTCAGAGATAGGAATATAATCTTTGAAAACTTATGGTGAGGCAATGAGAAATGATAACTTATAGGCTAGCTTGTCTGCCATTTTACTGAGCTGCACTGATTTGGATCCTGTGAAGTTATTACTGGATGTATATATGAATGTGAAATTTTGTATTCGGGTATTGTCTTACTTGTTGAGCTAAATGGCTTATTACAACTTTTCTATATCAACATTCTTTTCCCCTATATAGTCAATTGGAATATTTGGGATGTATAACCAGGTGATGTTACCTGCAGTTATCATACCAATAACCCTGTTAATGAATCATTATGGATCTAAATGACTTGTTCCTTAGTTGTAGAAAAGGAGATCTTAGTCAAATCAAGTAAGTGTCTCAAAGCAATTAATTCATTACATTGTTTATAACTAACAACAATTTTAGAAACAAGTTTTGTGTGGTTGTTTACAATTATTTTTTATTTATGTAGGTTATTTATCACCTTGACTGTAATAGTTTTACTATATTATTTTATGAAATAACCAACTATGTTACATATTGAGAATTTGAAATAATCCAAGGCCGCATTAAATAATTTAACTTTTAATAGTTGAGACGTACCTTGGATTTAGGTGTAGAAATATGCCGGTATTTAATTTATGCTATTCGCCAACAAGATTGACTCACACCATTTTTGGTTTTGACACAAATAAGCTTTAATATATATATACAACACGAAATCCACAATAACAGCCATTAATTATTACAAACAAAGTTTTGTAGACAGAAATTTCAATAACTTACAAATAGCCTAAAATTGTCTTTCTAGTTCAGAGTCTCCTTGATATCCAGCAAGGTGTACATACAATAATTGGTGGGAAACTAGCTAGCTTTGTGAGGCACTGAATTGTTGACCGTTGAAATACAATAATATTTTCATAAAATCACCAGTGTCTGTTGAAAAAGTAGTAATATTCTTGGAGAGCCATCAACGTTTGATGGGAATTCACTGACGTTTGAAATTTACAACTGCTCCCAGTCAAATGTTGTATATTTTCTGGTTGATAGGGTTAGCACAATCACAGTTATAATAGTTTCATAGTAGACCTGTTTGCTCTCTGTTTTCTGCTGCTTTTTTGGCACGATGCCCTGCCATTTTATAGGCTAGACACATCTTCTAGAACCTTCTAATAATAATAACGGATATGGAAATGGATAATATTGTTTATTCTTGTTCTCGAATGTTCTACAATCTTGGAAAATTGGCAGAAATTTCGCCATACGTAACTAACACCGTAAGCTATACACGCCCTCAAATATAAACTTCTGCGAAACAAACGTTGACATTAAAATGAATATATCACAAGTTCATTATACGCAACACATATCTGATAATACAAGTTATGCCTATTTCTAAATACAAATTCAACCCAAACAATGTTCATATTAAAAATAAATACATAATAATAAATTTGTTACACAGGTCATTTCAGTACCCTTTGGCATACATTTATATTAAACATTATAATACAAAATACACATCTAAGAAAAATAAACCCTTTAACAAAGGTAACATATTGCAGTATTAAAATTATAATATGCAATAATCAATGCCCAATGAAATCAGATTCAACAGTGATTAATTAATACTAAGTTACAATTTCAAAAATACATTCTTTACAACATACTGAAAATATATAATTGTAAAGTCATATATTGCACCCGTGCAAAAAAATTTACAAGGTCATGAAGGTACCTGTTTGAGTTACAGAAGATGATGGGTAGTGTTGTGTGCTCCATACGTGCAAGAACTTCTATATGGAGATAACAGATCAATATCCTTTTGAAACATGTATGTTTTCTAAGTAAAATATTTTTCATTATGTTTATAAATTGTTTTTCAATGTATTATCATTGTCTATGATGAACATGTTTGCATATAGTAACATTAATGTCTGTGCCAGTTACTGTAGTCTCTACATGTATGGTTGTACAATATGAGAAATGAACATGTGTCAAAATTAAAAGCAAGAATTGAAAATGCACAGTTAAAACTATTTGAGTGACAGCCAATATTGAAAGACTATACGTTTCATCAGTTTTATGCTACCATCATTAAGAGTAAAACACATGATAAATGGGTAACTTTATAAGGAGGAGGTTTAACTCATTGTAAATTTTTAAGGATAGTATTTCTTTCCAAAACTGTCTTTCAGTACCAGCTGATCCTTTATCTTTATTTAGAAAATAATTAATTGTGTTCAATTGTTTTTGGATTCTCTAATATTCAATTCAGTTTGAGTGTTAGGTTCATTTAAAACTGTTTCATGCTATTGTACCAATGGCCTGTTTCAACAGTATGTTCTGTAAGTGGAGAAATTAACATCTTTTTATTATATGCTATGTTTATTAAGATGATATTTCAAAGTATGTTTAGTTTGACCAATGTTCAATGATGTTAACATTAAAATTTCTGTTATTAAAAATGCTTTTTATATAATTCAATTCATTTTTCAAATTTATTGTAGTAGAACAAATTTTAAATGCTTCCTCTTTATATGTTTGAAAGCTGTAAGTTTTGGAGAAAATCTATGACATTATCTTTGATGTGGCGACATGTAGACTGAATGTGGTTTCCAGTAAACAGTTGTAGAAATGGTTCCATTATTATCTCTTTTAACAAGTACATCTAAAAAAAGTAAACAGTTATTTTATTCAATCTCATATATAAATTAAATATACTTAGAAGGATCAACATTATTTAGATAATCAGCAAATGTTTTTAACTCAGAATGTGTCATCCACAAATCTAATTCAACAAACAGGTTTTAAAGAAACATTGTCAAGAACAATATGCTAAAAACAATCCATGCAAGGGATAGTTCTTATTAGAAGCTGCTGTCTATAGAAGTCTAAAGAAGATCATAAATTTAATGAAGATTTCAGTTAATTTTGTTATTAGAATTACTGATGGAATTGAAATAAAAAATGAAGAGTAGTAAACAATTGAATTTAAAGCATTATGTAAATCTAAGAAAAAGCAAATTCCAATACGATATCTTACTGCCTTTCATGAAAAGCTTTCTTGATTAGTACTGCCCTCTATTGGCATAATGTTTTTGGCTCTCCATTAGCCATACAACTCCCACTTCTTTCTGCATATCAACTTGTAAATGATCATGCAGCAACATTACACCAATAGGAGTGCAACACTACCCCTATCGTAACTAACACCATTTCTAATCATGCACTTGTTAATCACTTCTTGATTGGCAGTCTTACTGTGCAAATGTGTTTGTTTTCCTTACAATTTACTTATTGTGTCCATGCATTTTTACTTTCATGTATTTTTCTAATTCAGTTATTGTTGTTTTTCATTTTTTTCTGGAGAGTCATGATTTATTTTCATTTACTCTCCCTTTTCTATTGCTTGTTCAAGTTTTCGACTTGGTGAGTTATGCATTTAAAGTTTCAGGTGGTCATGACTACCATAGCTGTTACTACTACAGAAGATTTACTGACCACAATTATTGGCCTCTGATGTGATGGCTATGATCCGAAGAGAATTGTACAATTTCAGGCAACATTCTGAATAACCTGATGAGTGTCCTGTCATAGCAGCACCTAGATGTGTCTGTATGGGCAGATGTGACTTTGGGCAGCTTTTTTTTCCCCTCCTGCATATTTTTATCTGTCATGTGTTATTTTAGGGGTCTTTCCCAGGCCTCCTCCTCCCTTTGTAGACTTAATTAATCAGGTATGTTGTGTTTTGTCTTTGTTTTTTGTTTTCCTTTCAGATTCTACCAGTGCCATCCAAGGGGATTAATCTTTGGTTCATTCTTTAGTTTCTCCTCCTTACCCGGATATTGTGGTTCTTGCTCATTCTTTTGGGGACAGTTGCTTTCAAGAATTATTTGGGAGATTTCCTGACCCTTTGTAGTCTGGGGTTGATTTAGCCCATCTACATAACCCATTTCCATTCTTCCCCTTACTATTCATTTTCTCCCCCCCCCTCATTGGGATCCCCTTTCTTGACAGTATTATTCAGAGGTGTCTCAAGATTTACTTCATAAGGATTCTGTTGATGAGGAGATCCTTGTCATTAGGGGGTTTGTTCTCATCTTTTTCTCATTCTCCAAAGATTGGAGATTGGCTCCTGGTATTCAATTTATCATCTCTGAACTGCATCCTCATCATTCTCAAGTTTGCTATAGAGTCGTACTTAACGTTTTGTTGTTTTCACTCCTGGTTTGTGGATGAAGTAGTTCAATGTGTCAGATGCGTATCTACATAGCCTCATCTCCCTAGCATCCAGACAGTTTCTTCCTTTTGTTTGTTGTGAGTGTGTGTTTCAGTTTGGGCTTTTCTGTTTAGATTTACCTCAGCTCTCTATGTGTTCAGATGAGTGGTCTGGACCTTTGCTTCACTGCTTCAACCCCAGGGCCTTCATTTACACCATTACATCGATGACTGCCTACTTCTAGCTACTACACGGTCCAACTTTGCCATACATATTCAGTTTCTTCTTTGGGAAGATACCTGGGTGTGTTAGCTTACCAAGGGGGGAAGGCATTCTGAACACTTACTTAATATCTGGCTCTTCTCAGTGTGTTTCTCACCTCATTTCTCTGTCAGGACCAGCCTTCTCCCCTTCCATTGAGGATTATGGAATATCTTGTATGCAGCATTTCCTATTCTTCTTTTCTTTGTGTATGTGAGGTTCTATCTCTTTTGAGGGCATGGGCTTCTCTAGAAGCCCTCATTCTTTTTGGACATGCCAACATGTGCCACCTTCAGTGAGTTTTGCTTGACCAATAGTGCCTTGTTCACATTCCCTTGAATGCTCCTCTTACCCTTTCCCTTCACTTACAGTCTAATTTTGACCGAACCAATAGTACTGCAGGATTTCCTCTTCCTCCTCCTTGTCTCGATTGTCATCTTTTTACAGATTTTTTTTTTTTCTGTTGGGGAGCATTTCTCGATACTCTGGAGGTTTCAGGGTGGGGAACTCTTTTTTTTTTCAAACCTGTTCTCCATATCAATCTTTTGGGAAGTCTTGTTGTTCATTAGGCAGTACTTACCTTCCTACTGGTTCTTTTGGACCAGGTGGGGATGATCCACTCCAACAATTCTACGGTAGTGTCCTACATCACTGGGCATCGGGGCATCCAATAGAGAGACCTTTATTTTCAAACTTTGAATTGTCTATATTGGCTCAACTGCCCCCATATTACTTTGTTGGCACGTCTTATTTTGGGTGCCCCGAATCTGGTCATGCATCAGTAATCCCATCCCAACGGGATTCTACCAATGGGGTAGTGTTTGGATCCTCTCGTTTTTCAGGAGTTTTGTGCACTTTGGGGTGTCTCTGATTTGGACAGTTTTGGTCTTCTGTTCTCATCCATTGGCAGGATAAGTGGATGCTCTCAGTCAGGATTGAACCTGTTGTTACCTCTATGCATATCCTCCTCTTCATCTTTTTCCTTGTGTCCTATTAATAGTTAACCATAGAGGCCGGTCCTCCAGAGTGAAGCACTGTACCACTCATTTGATAGTAGGGTGGTGGCATTCTGTTGGTGTAGATGGCATGACACCCTTCCTACTGTGGATCTGATGTAAAATTCCAGATGCCATCAGGTGTTGGTTGTTGTACTCCTCCATATCTATATATATTGCAGTTTGTACCTCCGGCTGAGATATTCCTCCTTTCTACTATCCTCCAGATGTTGGTTCCCAATTTGGTCAGGTATTGGTTGGAGATGGTCCAGCCACATAATTCTTCACATGTGTTTAGCTGGTTCCCTCCCACTCCATTGGATCCTGCTTGTTTACTTTTACTATTGTACTATTTGTATTGTACTATTTTCGGGCTGGAAGTCTGATGGAGATCCAGCCACTTTTCCAGGTCTCCCCAGTGCAAATTCTTCTCCCCTTATCAAAGGGAGCATGGGAGACCCCTGCTGCTGAGTTGGGACACCATGTAGAACCCTCACTTGTTGGGCTTTGTGCAATAAAGTGTCATAACTATTGCCTTTAAAACGATTAACCTTTAAGTCTGTTGTAGTAAGAGTATATAATCATTAAATATCAACTCACAAAATAAATTAAATAATAATGCATACATTAAACAGTCTTGTATATCCAACAATAAGCTTCTCTTCAAGAAAAAGATTCAGATTCTGCATCTGTGACAGCCACACCTGCCATGTCCATCTGTACCTGTAAGGTATTCTTCTCTTTCAAAGTACCTCTTTAACAGATTGGCATGGTAGACCTTGATTATCCCATCCACTTTCACCTTATAGTGAATTCTGTTGAGAACTTCCTGTATCTCAAATGGTCCTTGGCTGTGGGTAGCAGAACTAAATCCTTCTGTCTGACCTTGAAATGCCGACCCTTGGTTTTCTTTTTATATAAAATTCCTCTAACTGTCTTTGGTGGGTTTGGCTTCCACAGTAGAACTGCTTTGATATGTTCGGTTCAGTACTTCTTTCCAATCCTCTGTTTTTTAAGCCTCTTTCCTGTTTCTCTTGTGCTAGATTTCCTCTTGGGCACTGTCCCAAGGTTTATGCAGAGAAGTGTCTTTCTTCCGCTCACATGAACCTATATTTGGGATGTCACTTTTCACTTTAAGAGGCTTGATATCTTGCTTGCTTTTTTCTCATTGAGCTCTTGTGGTGACTGCAGTTACCACATCAATCTTCTTTTTGTCTAGTTTCTCCAAGTTTCTACTACTTGATTTGTTTCCAATCACCAAGTCATATATTGGTGCCTTGATATATATGACTTTAAGGTCTGCTAAATAATATGGAGTATCCACCTTTATGTTTGCTATGGGAAAGTTTCTTACTGTCCCATCAGTTAGCACACATGGGCATACCTTGCCTGCCATCTGATCATCAGAAACTAGACTGGTTCTCACTGCTGTACTACTGCACCCAGTATCTCGTAGAACTTTCACTTTCTTGTACCTGACATATCCTTCACATATTGGCATGTTATGATCGTTGAATCCTCTCAATATTTATAATCACTACTGGCACTGTTGATCCATTGGCTAATTTCAACTGACCATTAGTCATGCACTGAGCAATCATGGAAATGACACTTTCTTGTGCTGAATTTGCTGTTATTTTTTATTCTGTTTCTTCTGGCAGCATCATCCATGGTGACAGTCACTCTTTTCTTGTTTCCTACCACTATCCTCGTAAGTAGCTTTGGCTGCTTTATGTTGAGATTTCTGGTAATGGTAATGGACTTGCACGCTTTTGCAATGTGCCCCATTTTATAACAAACATAGCATCTCTTATCCCTTCTATCTGTTAACCTTCCATCACCTTTGGTGGACTACTGCTCCTGATCATCTATCACTGGTTTAAACTTTAACTGGATATCCTTGGACTTGCCAGTTATATTCCCTCCATCAGCTTCCATATAATGTTCTGCCTGCTTGATCATCTCATCCGTGTGATTTGGTGCACTCTCTTTAAAGAACATTGACATGTCAGTTGAGCATGTGATCATAAGCTGTTAGTGTATTATTAGATCTGCCAATCCCTCAACTATTTTCACACTTTGCCATGTCAGTCCATCTGGTGAAGTTGATGTGCTACAAACTGAAATACAGTTTCTCCAGCTCCAGGTTTGACTTCTCTGAACTTCCAATGAAAACCTTCTTCAGTAAGCTCATATCGTTTTAGCTATGACACTTTTAATTTGTCATAGTCCATGATATCTTCTGATGTCATGCCTGCATATACTTGTAGTCATTTTCCTGTGAGAAGTGGGCTGAGAAAGACTACCCAGTCACCTTTGTCCCAGTTCTGACTTTGAATGAATCTATCATTTTTTTTCCAGAAAAGCATCTATGTCATCTTTTTTGTTCATCAAATTTGGGCAGCTTGGGTAAGCTGGCCCTGACCCCATTGTCATCCTTGGGTCTTTCATCTTTCTGTTGGATGAGCTTGGCAATCTCAATTTGTGCTCTTATTCTCACTATTTGCAGTCTCTCCTCTCTCTCCCTTTCTTCTTTCTCAATTTGTGCTCTTATCCTTTCTCTCTTTCTATTTCCAGTCTTTCCTTTCTCTCAATTTCTTCTTTCATTCTCTTCTTTTAGTCTTTATTCCTCTTCTCTGTCACTCCTCCTCTCTCTTCTGTTCCTGTTGTTTTACAAATTCTCATAGTTCACTGTCTTTTAACCCAAGACACTCTCCTCTTTCTCTCCATTTATCAAAATCAGCTGACATTTTTATATCATGTGATTGTAATCTCTTCACAATTTTTGCCACCTCTACCATTATGTGTATATAGGCCTATCATTTGTTTTGGTTTACGAACTCAGCCATATGTCTGAGACAAATCTGTAACATCGTCCTCTGAATCCATGTCTATCAATTGTTTTGGTTTACGAACTCAGCCATATGTCTGAGACAAATCTGTAACATCATCCTCTGAATCCATGTCTATCATTTGTTTTGGTTTACGAACTCAGCCATATGTCTGAGACAAATCTGTAACATCGTCCTCTGAATCCATGTCTATCATTTCTTTTGGTTTACGAACTCAGCCATATGTCTGAGACAAATCTATAACATCGTCCTCTGAATCCATGTCTATCATTTGTTTTTGGCTTACTTTCTTAGCCTGAGCTCGAGTTACAGCACACGAGGGAAACACATTGGAATTCTCCTCAACAACAATGTCATCCTTAGATGAAACAGTGATCGGCTTATTAACCCCAGCCAAATCATTTCCCAACAATAATGATACACCCTTAATTGGCAGAGTAGGTCTTACTCCAA
>NW_013670348.1:30927-38216 GCF_000517525.1 Limulus polyphemus
CAATATATCTTCTAACAACAATGATTGAGTCGCCCCAGTATCACATAGAATATGTGTGGGTATGAGATTGCCAGTGTCACTTGTCAAAGACACAGATCCAACAGACACAAAAGGTCTAAATGTCTCCCTGATTACATCAGCCTTTATATCAGTGGCCATATCAACAACATTGGGTGATCTGGTGAAACTACGTCAATATGTGAACACAAATGCACTGGGTGATGCCTCCTCTTCTTTTTTCTTTTTCAAATCCCAACAATTGGACATAACTTGACCAGGTTTTTTACAAAAATGGCAGACAGGTTTTGATTGTTTTAGCCCAACTTATGAAGATTTTGAACTACAGGAGCTGGATTTTTTAGAAGAATCCTCAACCTCAGTGGACTGAACAGATACAGGTTTTTGATGAACTGGTAGGAATTTTTTTATATGAAAAGTGGTTTTGTGTGTTAAAGTGTAGTCATCAGAAAGGGCAGCTGCTTCCTGTAGTGTTTCAACTTTCTATTCATCTAAATAAATTTTGATGTTGTCACGTGCACAACATTTAAATTTCTCAATTAGACGTAATTTTCTTAGTTTGTTGAAACTATCGCCAATATGCATAGAATTGCACCATTGATAAAAATAAACTCCTTTTCATGAGCAAATTGTATACAAGTTTGATTATCTTTTTGGCGATAAGCCTCCGGTACTAACTGGTATGCTTTGAGAATAGCTGCTTTAACCTTATTGTAATTCGTACAGTCTTCTAAAGAAAGAGTGGCATAAGCTTCTTGTGCTTAACCAGTTAAAACACTTTGTAATAATAATGACCATTTTTCGGTGGGCCATTCCATGGTTTGGGCAACCTTCTCAAAATGTTGAAATTTTTATCAACTTCATTTTCATTGAACGGTGGTACATTAACATATTGATTAAGATCAAAGAATCTAATTTCCATTTCTTTCAACCCAATTTCATTTTTCAGCTTCAATAAGAGCTTGTTCTTTCTCTTTCTTGGCTATGATTTGAGCCTGTTCAAGCTCAAGTTGTTTCAATTTTAGCTGGATCTCTAATTTTTCTTTATCACTCAACCCTGATTGGCTAGTATGGACACTAGAGTATTCCTCTAATGCTTCTTCAGGCAACAAATCATCATCGACTAGTATTTCGATAATACACTTTTTCAGTTCATTTTTTCTCATTGACCTTTTAACTTCTAGTTCTAAAACATTGGCAATTTTTGAGCGATTCATTTTTGTTATATTTTTCTAGTTGTTCTAGGGAGGGTGATACAAGAAAATCTTGATAATCAGACATGATCAAATCTTGTTGGCACTGATAAATATAAATTCAATTGTGATTTAAATTTTAATTTAGATCAAGTATTGTCTCTGATTCAGATCTCAGACACGAGCCCCAATTTATTATGTTACGTATTAGAATTTCAAATAGCCTAAAATAGCGTTAACTGACAATTTAAATTTAGTAGTTAAGTTGTACTTTGGGTTTAGTAGTTAAGTAAAAGCTGATATATCATCAGTTTATATATATAGTTGAATAACCAGAAATCATAAATTACTGTATCAATACCATATAATTCCACTAAAAAAATATTACATCTAATTTGAACCAGTTGTGCATTTGTTATACCATGTGACACACAAAACATCAATGTTTGTTTCTTTTTAATATTTGCTTTTAAAGTAATAAATTGAGTAATATATAGTACTAAAATATGAATTATAATTTATAGTTTGATACCAAACTTATTAACATAAATTCATGAAATAGTAGTTCTATAAAATTTTGAATGCAAAACAACAAACAAGATGACATGGCCTTTCACCCATGACCTGTCTGGAAAGGGTTAAAAGAAGAGTATTTGACCAATGTGTTTTACCAACCTTGGCATATGGATGTCAAACTTGGACACTCACTAAACAACTTAACTCAAGATTGCAGACAACACAAGGAGCAATGGAAAGAAACATGGTAAGAGACATCTCCAAGTACAATGCAGAATCAAAATGGAAATAGGCCAGACACATCACTCAATTAAAAGACAAAAGATGGACAAAAAGAATCACAGAATTACAGCCTTGCAGAGGGAAGAGATCAAGAGGTAGACCACATAGAAGAGGGCATCATAGAGAAAGAGGGCGTCACATGGCCAAGGAAAGCAGCAGATAGACAGACTTTGACATCTTGGTGGAAGGCTATGCTTTGGAGTGGGTGGACACAGCCTAGAATGAATGAAAATGAATGATTGAATCATTGTGAAAAAGATTTTGTAGATCATGCAATTTTAAACATTAAATACAAGAAGAGAGTAGAGAGATTGATGTAAATAATTGGAAGCATTATGTCTGGGCAGTTAACCAGAAAAATTGCAATAATTCCTATTAGAATTAAGTATGTCTTAACTTATGGTCTTGTAATTTTTAGATACCTGGTAGAACAAAAAGATGTTGAACTGAATACCAGAGATAAGTGGGACAGCACGCCTTTGTAAGTTAAAAAAATATATTTTGATAAATTTATTGATTTAATGCTCAAATTTCATAAAATAACTTTTGTTAACTTCTATATGAACATAAATTGCACTAAACTCACATCCAATTTTTGTTAGAATATGTAATTGTTTTTGCCTATATGTATACTTTTACAGTTACTTCTCTGAGTACATTTCATAAAATTTACAAACTTACAGGTTTCGTAATATTGGAGTTAATGATATTTGCATACACACAAAAAATTATAAATATTTATCTTACAAAATATTTGTTTGATTGTTAAATGTACAATTAGTAACTTTCATGTTTCTTTATGTAGATATTATGCATGTTTGTGTGGACATCTGGAGGTTGTCAAATACCTTCTAGAAAATGGTGCACGATGTGAAACTAACACATTTGATGGAGAAAGATGTTTGTATGGAGCTTTGAATACAGAAATTAGAAACATTCTGAAAAACTACAGAGTGGTGACTAAATATTTGATGAGGAGGGACAGCTATTATGAATTTTTAAGACGGTAAGCTTGTCAAGGTATGCCTTTGTTGCACTGAGTAACAGAATATCTTCTTATTGAGGTAACACAAAAACTGTTTACTTGGTGTTGTTTTTGCTTGTATATAGGTAGGCATAATATTTTACATATATTTCAAAAGACATGATACAGTTTGGAAAGAAATATATAGGAAAAATACTAGGCCTCCCATGGAACTATGCTTCAAACAAAAATATTACTTATTCCAGATAAAACACTAATCATAATGTTTTCCTAGACTCACCATAAATTGAAGAATTTATATGAAATTTGCAAATAAAAGTATTGTCTTCTCCAAACAAATTTTTGTTTTAACACGCACAAAAAAGATAAAGTAACTGCTTGGAATTACTACTAGACTAAATATATATCACTTAGTAGTTTCAATGTAACTCTGGTAATGGTTATTTATAATACAAATATATTGAATTGCTTATAAAGGTATGATTGCTTAAACAAACTTCCAAAACTTAGATATTACATCTGACTAGAGTAGCTACCAGGTTACCACACTGAGTATTAATTAATATAAAACCTTTTAAAGCTGTAATTCAAACACATTAGTGTCAAAATTAGATGTTAACAAAAATTTCATGACTGAACTTTCTTTTCAATATACTTATCACCACGAAAATGGACAATGTACAGCTTACTTGAATGTAGTAATTAATAACGTACGTTGGAAGTGAATTTTACTCTTACCGTACTTTGACAAAGCTTTTTATGTTAACTTTCCAGTGAAGGTGTTGTATAGTGGTTAACTTATTTTCAATGTGAATCCACAGGTTCATGGTTTGTGGTTCATTGGCACAAAATTGTACTTTGCACTTTTAGGCTATATCTATACTATAAAAGTGATGTTCAAATCCTACTAACTGGTCAGATAAGACTAGTCCAAGAACAGGTGGTGAGTGCCATTAACTCTCTTCCTGTCTGCAGGTCAGTGTGCCTATCACAAATTCTTAGGTAGTTACATTCAAAATTTAATTAAACTACTTTATTATCGTTATATACAAATAAATTTGGTTTCTGATATGATCCTTACCTCTCTCATTTAATAGTTCTCATTTAGTGCTGACCTCTATGCACAAGGTGTTTGCTCGCCACTAGCCTATATATTCTATTATATATCTGAGATATTTATTTATTATGATATAATTTTATTATTATAAATTATATTCTATAGTTAAACTAAATTTCTCATGTTTTGAACTATATTCATCATTTTTATTTATTGATACATATATTTTTTATTATTTTTATTATAAACTATATATTGTATAACTGAGATATGCTTTTGTATTTCTAATGTAATCATGTGGCAGATCTACATAAGTCTGCATCTGGCTCTGGTACTTCTGCCCAAGTGCAGCAGCCCACAATAGCAGCATACAGCACAGAATCAACTAAATATATGTCTACACATCACTAACAAACTCATCAATTTTATTGCTGGTACAGTGGTGGAGTCAGATGATTTTCAAGATATAATGGCAGCCATGGATTCTTGGTATATTGGTTACAGTCACAAGCATCTGTCCACAATACTGCAATTTGTGCTCAACATCAATGTCATTGTGGATATCTGGAGTAGCAGACAAATGCACAGTTTTCTTGGAGTCAGTGGTCATTTTATACTTGGCTGGAAAATGCAAACAGTCATGCTGGCATTTCAAGGGGCATCACACATCTGATAACATTGCAGCTCAATGTAATGAAATTATAAATCTCTTTAACATCAACAACAAGGTGTCCTATGTGACATCTGGTAATGCATCCAACATGATCAAGGCTTTCTGCTTGCCAGGATTTGAACTGCAAACACTACCTAGTGTGAGAGATGGTGATAACTCATCTACAGATAGTGACTCAGAAGATGAACTTTTGGATGAATCTAAATAAACAGACAATTTATCCTAATTTCTTCCTGCTTTTCCCATACACTACGGCTTGTGTTCAGGGATGGCATGAAAAAAGCTGGACCACTGATGAAAGTAATTTCCAAAGCATCAGCCATCATGTCTTACATTCAAAAATCAATGCAAGCAACTGATCTACTTGAGGGAGAGGCCAGAGTTCAGTCGGTAACACCAACATGATGGAACTCGTAAATTAAGATGCTTAAGTCTTTATTTTACATTACCTAGGAAAAGTTTGATAATCTAGATACTGGTACATCGAAACTTTTCCTAATCAAACTGTGCTTGCAGATTTGGTGACAATACTGGCACCTTTTGAAAAGTGAGAGCATTGTTACCTCAAGTTATGTAGTGCCATGTGTTTATGGGCTGATGACTGAGATTGACAGCATGCATTCCATATATTATTTCAATCTTGTCTTTGCAATGAAGAAATCTGTTCATGCTTGGCTGACTCATATGAGCAATGAAGTGTCTTTGATATCAGATTTAAACATGACTAGTGTTTCACTAGACTTGTGGTTTATGAATCCAGCCAAATGCTCCTGCAGCAAGAAGTCAAGAAAGTTTCTTCGACAAATAGTTCTATAACCATAGAACCAAAGGACTTTAAATCTCCCCATTGCAAAACAACTAAGCTCTTTAGTTTCTTTGTTGCCTCCAAGAAACCAGCCACCTCATCTTCAGAGGATACAAAGAACAACATCAATCTTGATTGTCCTTGCATTTTGGAAGAAAGCAACCCTCTAGATAATTGGAAAGTCCAGGAAAAACAACTTTCCTACCTTATCTCTACTAGCCAAGGGCTACCTGAGTTTCCCAACATCATCTGCCTCCATTGAACATTTGTTTAACATTGGAGGCAAAACCCTCAGACCTGATTACTGACAAGACATTTGAAAGACTGATGTTCATAAAGAACAATGGACAGTTGTAATATCTATAAGTCTTTTTTAATTATATATATATTTTTTGTTCTAAACTGTGTTTTCATTTTGAAAAATAAAATTATTGAAATCTTACCGTCTACTGTTTTATCACTATTACGCATTACCTGACAAAGTATTCATGAATACATTCCTGTATATTCCTACTTGAATAATTAGCATTTTTTCTGCATTCCTTTTTCCCTGTACTTCCTTGTCTTGTAGTTAAAAATGGTAGGGACCCACCTCCTACTGTGGACGAGATGTTAAGTACCCTATGCTGTCTGGTTTTGGACTGAAGTTGACCCACCAATAATGGTCTTATGCACCCTAGTCACTCTATATCATTTGGCATATCCAGTTGTGTATTTGATGTACTACTATTCTGCTGGAATTGGTAACGTATCTTCAAAATGAGCAAAGAGTATACCTAGTTCAGATGTGGTGCAGTTTCCCATTGATGTGTTCCTTTACCAAGAGATGTCACACTCAATGGGCATTCTTTGGACACTTTCTGAAGGGTGCTTACCTAGATAAATTTTGCACTAGTCCTTCCACCATTTCATTGTGGGTTTCTAGCTATTATGTGAGGAGAGGTAAGGTTATCATATTGGAAATTTAAATTTTCCTACACTCAAAATATATTTCTAATAAATACCTCTTCTTATGCTTTCCACCCTACCTCCCCAGTTCTGGTTTCTTTTTTGCC
This sequence comes from Limulus polyphemus, assembly GCF_000517525.1. Classification (NCBI taxonomy): domain Eukaryota; kingdom Metazoa; phylum Arthropoda; class Merostomata; order Xiphosura; family Limulidae; genus Limulus; species Limulus polyphemus. The sequence goes on from NW_013670348.1 coordinate 37,512, forward strand.
TAATCTCAAAGTGAAGATTGGGTTGTACAGTATAGAGGGAGCCAGCTGTGACAGGAGAGTGTGTCATGCTCCTATTGGTGAAGGGTTGTTGCATGATTATTTGCATGATACATTGCTGCTGTACCACATTAAACACATGGAGATAGGTTAAGTGGGAGTATGAAGGCTAGTGGTGAGCAACAAATTTGTGCATATAGATGGCAGCACTAAACAAGAAAAGCTAATATGTGAATAGAGGTATCTGTTGGAAATATATTTTCATTCTAGGAAAATTTTAACATCAAAACATAGTTAATAAATCAAATTTTAATATTATATAGGTTTTAATTCTTAATTTTATAAGGAAATACAATAAAAAATCCTCAATCTCTCCTAGTATAAGAATTGTGACATTTGCTCTAGGTCTTCCATGAAATTTATGATGTATTATTTATTATGCTTAAAAACACATAAATTGACCTAATAATGTTATATAATTTTTAATATGGCCTGAGCTGTTTTAAAAATTAGGAATAGAAACTGTTAATAGTAATGTGTTACTTTCTGTGTAACAAGCTGGCCATGGCCTAAATTAACTTTTGAAAATACTGCAAATTCAGGACTGGTACTAGCAATAACATTATTCATCTCTAAACTGTAACTGTTATAATTAATTATTTGATGCATTAAATTTAAATATGTATATATATATATATATATATATAT
>NW_013670348.1:38226-49326 GCF_000517525.1 Limulus polyphemus
TCTCTAACTATATATTAGTTAATTAATTATTTAGTATAGATTAATTAAATTAATATATATATATATATATATATATATATCCTATGTGTACTCTGCCTAAAGTTCCATTGAATCAACATGCTCGATTTGGATGCATGCTGATATATCTAGGCAGTGAACAACCTAGATCAACAAGCTACACAGTACACCACTGCTAACAGCCACCTTTATTGAAAAATAGTATTTCATTATCAAAAGTTATAGTTTAAGTGCTGAAAGTTGGCCAACATTTATGTTAATCATGGAGAGATGAAGAGGAATATGGGATAAAAACAAATCTACTGTTTATGTAATTTCTTTATTATTACTTCCAGTTAGCAACCATTCAGGCACAGAATTTTTGAAAATAATGTTGGCTGGCCCATGTGCTAATTGTCTTGGCAACCAATCAAACAAGTTAAAGTTGTAGTATCAATATCCCCTTTTTTCCAGGTATGCCATCCAACTAGATCGAAATCACAAAATATACTCAAAATGTTGTTATATAAATACTGAAATGCATATATCATAAATGTATTGATACTTGACAGTTTGTTTGTTAATTTCAAGTCCTGACAAGACATTAACTGGACTAATTGTAAACGATCATTGGACAGAACCCATTTAAAACTGTTAACTGCAGACTCATGGCAAGTGGATCTTTTGTTTGGATGGATTGTAAAACAATGACTGAAATAGTCAAGTAATAACTAAATATTCAACACTCGGAGTGCTTGGTCATTTATAATTCCTTATATTGGCATTTCTAATCACTGCTGTAATAATAGAAATTAGTAAGGAGTTACCTTGCTTTAATGATGTAGAAGAAATAAAATGCTTGCTTATTGTAATAGTTGATAAAATTCTAACTTATCAAATCCTGTTAAAGGTATGTTTTGAGCTGTTCCCAGAAAATAGCAGATAACCTGCTTTAACCATCGTTAATGTAGGTAAATGGAGGATTATTTAGACTGTAAATTTAATAATGCCAAAGCTTTACTGCTGTGATAAAATGCTTTGTCAGTAATGTCAGCAGGAAAGAAAGAAATCTAAATGACCAGAAGATTAGAATTTGATTAGCTTTGGCTGAAAGCATAAATAAGGTGTAATTGTTTGTAACAATAATCAGTTATTGTTGAAAGAAAAAATGGTAATTAAGATTTATTTCATATTTTTTGTGGTGGTTAAAAGGTTGTTGAAATGGACTGAACCTGTATACAGTGTAAGGATCAAGAAAATAACAGATATAAAGTTTTCCTTAAAACAAAAGATATTTGATATTTATTTAGGAGGATATAGTGGTTATGCAAATGAATTTGAAAACTATAAAATGAAAAAAGTATTTTATCTTCGTATAAAAATCACCTTGCATTAATTAGTCAAAGTCTGAAACAGACTCTTTGACTCCATAAATTCACAGACAAATCTTTAGTGAAAATATTTAAATAAAAAAAATTATTTTTTGTATACAAAAGAACTTGTAATATTTGCAAAATGCTTGCCAAATTTTGTAAGTAATTAGTATACTACATTAAAAGTTATAGTGTGTATTATTTTTAAATTTGTTTAACACAAAGTTGAGCCTATTACGAGACATTTCTATTAAGGTAAATAAAATCACAACCAGAATGTATCTGATGAAGCTGTAAATATTGAGCTAATAAAGATACATTCTGGATATATAGGTCATGATTTTATTTACCTTAATAGTTACCTGATGGTCAAACAAATGCTCAAGTAAGGTCTGCATCAATTTGTATGTAATATGCTTATAATTCATGTAACCTTCAGTTGTCTTTCAAACTTTCACTAACATATTTCAATCCACAGATGTCTAGAAGATGGTGATTATTATGATGTCACCTTTGTAGTACATCAAGAAACCTTCTTTGCTCATCGTTGTATTCTGTCAGTTCGTTGTGAGTATTTCAATGACATGTTTCTCAGTAAATGGAAGAATCGCAAGTGCATTTACATTACTCATCCAATGGTAAGTAATAAGGCACAGACTGTTGTTTTGTTGAAATATTGAGAATAGCTGGTAAAAGCATATTATAGTTTCACATACATACATACATAGTTCATTTAAAGTTTATGATTTTTTTCTCTCACTCGAGCATCCAGGGTGTTTTATGGTATTTAATCTTGTATGATTTAGAAAACCAACTCTTGAAAGTAATCTTTTTTCTATTTTTTAGGCTATTTTATTGAGAAAGAATTGAAAACTAATTTAAAAAAAAGTTAACAAAAGAAATGAACTGAGAAAACAAAACTGCAGTACCCAGTTGTGGTTATGGTAAAAAGTTAGTGATATCATCCAACTGAACTTCTTTCTTTCTCTTTGTATAAAGGTCAAAAGCAGTGCCTTCAGGGCAGTTCTTCAGTATCTATACACTGGTAACTTTTTGTTTATTTCACAATGTTTTTAAGTGTTAACACGTTTTTGCATAGTTATTGTAATGAAGCTTTATTCATTCTATTGTGAAAAACTAAATTGTCAGCAAAATATTTATATTAATGGCTTCAATTTTATAAGACCAGCTATTCATTTGGGATGGTTAGAATGATGAGTCATTTGTTTCGTTTACTAGTTCAGATATATTCATTTGGGATGGTTAGAATGATGAGTCATTTGTTTCGTTTACTAGTTCAGATATATTCATTTGGGATGGTTAGAATGATGAGTCATTTGTTTCGTTTACTAGTTCAGATAGTAGAGCATTAATTTTATTAACCTAGTGTTAGCTACAAATTCAGAATTCAAGTTTGTATTAACTCTCTCAACATGGGGTAGGTCAGTTTGACTGAGACACGTGACCTTTTTGTACTCATTTAAAGTTGATATAAATTTAATACTTATAACTCTCAATATATTGGGTATATCTTGACGAAATTTGGCAGTCTTTCAGTTAATATTACAAGTCTTTCACATACAAAAAATAAAATAAAGATTTGTCCATGAATTTATTGAGTATTTGTTTTGAATACTCCATGTGCAAAGTAATTTTCATGTTAATATCAAAAATACTTTTCATCATCTCATATTTCCTTCTTGTAATCCTTAAAACCTCCTAAATGCATTTCAAACGTTTTTTTTTACTAAATCCTTATAGTTTATGTATTATTTTCTCTACTCTATTTCGAAATGGGATTGGTCAATTCAACCGACCTCGTAACTACCCAAAACAAAATCGAAATAAACCTAAATTAACCTTCTTTTCTTTCTAGAATAACTTCAAATTGTAACATGAAACTACATCCGTTTATCCTAAGTAGCTCTAAGTTTGTAACATTTAGACATCTATTTATAATTAAATTTTGTTGTTTTATTGCCCTTTGAACCGTGTCTAACTATTATCCGTGCCATTATAAGTTGTAAATCGCTTGGGGAACATGCAGCTGATGTTATGCTATCGAATTACATTATCCACGAGCTCCTCGCATGCGTGCCTCGTGAACCATTTTAATTATATTATTATTACTTATTATACCTAATCTAGTGTTAAATCATTTAAAAATGTCCATACTTTTAAATTTAGTTACTTTTATAATAATAAATAAATAAAGAATAAATATGAAAACAAAAAATAAAGTACTTACCCAATCTTCTTTTTCTTGTCCTCTATTGTCGAGGAGAGCTAAGCCTGATTTTTTATAGTAATTATAGTAAAGCACTTAACAGTTTTTATTTAATTAAATAATGCACCAAAGAATATAGACTAATAACATGCAGAAAATAGACAAATTCACTTACCTCTCAAAAATTTTCCTGGCTTTCTAACTATGCGACAAGAGCTGTTACAAATTCATCCAAGCTAGTTGTTAATTTTCCCATGGGGACGATGTTGCTACTCCAAGTGAAATTGACGATTATCTGTTCAGAACACAATGTTATACAATACCCCATTTGATAGATGAAAATCTTGACTTTCTATTGGTTATGAAACGTGAGAGAGAACTATCAACAAATTGTGGGGTCTAATTTTCTATTTTATAGCTCTGTTACCAAACAAAATTGAAGGCTATAAAAATTATGGTCTGTTTGAGCAATAACGATTTGATAGAGAGTAATTTACATTTAATTTCAAACACTTTTGATGGGTGATGGATAAAATAGGGATGATAACATAACAAAATGTGTTACTTGTGTCACACTAGTGGAAATTCAGAATTTTTTTATTTATTTCTTTGTAGAATTAAGAACTTAAAACTTGTATACTATTAAAATATGGATTATTAGCTAATATTTTATGCTATTCTAATTGGTATAACATAAACAAAAAGTAGTTTAATAAAATTTTGAATATGAGACACTAAAACCTTGTGTCATACGCAGTAAAGGGAACCCGGGGACAGAGGGTTAAACAAATTATCTTTCTTATACACTTGACTGAGCAGTTGGCCTGTTTTTGCTCAGAGATAACTGATAGTTTAATGGATTTAAAGTTTTATGGTTGTATTGTTGGATGGAAGATTTTTTTTCTGGTTGGGGGGACATGGTTTTAGTCAAAGTTAGGAGTGAGTCTTAGTTAATAATTTGAACTCTGGCAGCTGTATTATTAGATAATTGGTTTTAGAAAACATTAGTGGAATAGAACTGAGGTTTAAGTTCTGAAGAGGACAAATTTACAAAATCCTGATTTGATACTATCATAATTTCTTGATTTTAAAATGAAAACAACTTAAATGTCCAATATAGGACACTCATACACAGGGTGTATCAAGAGTTTCTTCATAGGTCACATAATCATCTAACTTACATATCCATTATTTTATTCTGTTGCCATACTTTCACAGAGGGAAGTGAATCTGTGAAAGCCTCTTAACCCTTTCTGTACGGGTCACAGGTGAAAGGCCATGTCATCTCGTTTGTTGACTCACATTCAAATTTTTATTGAACTACTATTTCATGAATTTATTTCAATAAGTTTGGTATCAAATTGTAGATTATAATTCAAATTTTAGTATTATACATGAGTTAATTTCTTAATTTAAAAGTAAATATAAAAAAACAAAATTCCTAAATATCAATTTTTGTGTGTTACATGGCATGTTCAAATTAGATGTTTGTTATGTCCAAATACAAAGTCTGTAGTTTTTTATGAATTAAATTACTGATATAAACAAGCTAGAATATAAAATAAAAACCTCGTATCTTTTCTATTTTCTGAGATATTAATATATTTATTGAATCAACCAAGGTGACCCTGCCCAATGAAGTGTGTATAACGAATTGAAAGCTCAGAATGTCCCTCTAGTGGCTTTCTCAGCTTCTTTAAAGTATTTATGTGGCAAACTTTCTTTTCATGCTAGATTCCAAGCGGTAAGATAAGACATTAGTGAGCTCAAATTTCACATTTTTTATACTCAAATAAAGCATGACAGATTATAGTGGAATTCTGTGGTATTGATAAAGTATTTTATGATTTATGGTTATTTCAAAATGTATATATAAAATCTATAAACAAGTTTTTTTTATTTCACATCCTCCACATGTGAAATTTGATAAGGCTTAGCAATCTATGGCCAGCAGCAAACGAGTACAAAGTTCATAACTAGAAGAGATAATTGTTTGCTATACTGCTCTATTTTTTAAGAAAATAAGTTTAAGAACTTGTTTGTGCTTTTGGAAACACTCCCTTATATACACTTACTTCTATATATGACATGATTAACCAATCAGAAGCTCAGAATATCCCTGTAGTGGCTTTCTCAGCCATTTTAATGGATGCCATTTCTTTCTTTTGAATCAATATTTCAAGGAGGTAGGGTATGTCTTTAGTATGCTCGAAATTTCATATTTTTTTAGACTAAAACACATCTTAGTTATTAAGTTTAATAAATTATAGTTGGATTCTATGGTATTGATGTAGTAATTTATGATTTTTTAGTTATTCAAATGTATATATAAAACCTAAAAAAAACATTTTGTTTCATATCCTTCAAGCACCAACCAAGTACCAAGTTTGTAACTAGAAGAGATAATTGTTTGCTTTACTTCTTTATATACTGTTCTATGTTTTAAGAAAAATAAGTTTAAGAACTTATTTATAAATAGTAATAATGTATATACATATACAATGTATTATAGCTGAAACATGACTGTATTTTACAAAATACTAGTCCACTAAAGCAGCCAAGACAGGTCACTTTGCATACAAAAGCCTTGTAATGTTTACTGATGATATATAACAAGCACAAAATGGTTACTAGGTCAATCACTGGCACCAAGCCCATGCTGAGAGAGTTAATTTCATAACCATCAAATAGAAAATCAGATCCCTCATTCCGTACCCACCTGTCACATCCTCTCTTTCAGAAATTGCCAATAGTTTATTCTGATGTTTAATACTATAACTAATAATGAGCCTAGTTATAATAACTATAACTAATAATGAGCCCAGGTTTTAATCTATCAAATTATATATTATACTATTTTTTTTCTGTACAGAGAATTATCTATTTTGCTTCCAGTTCAAACTTTATTCCCATGGAAAACACAATGACAAGTTTAGATGAATTTTTAACAGCTATTGTTGCATAGTTAGAAAGCCAGAGAAAATATGGTAGTTATGAGACATTGTCTGTTTTGGCATGTTATTATTCAGTGTTCTTTGTGCATTATTTAATTAAGTATAAAATTTAGTGCAGTAGTATCATTAGTATAAAAATGTAGGGTTAAGTGTCCACGACAGTCGACAGCAAAAAAAGAAGACCTAATGAAGTAAATTATCTCTTGTTTTTCATTTGCATTCTTTGTTTATTATTATAAGAGTAAGTAAAATGTAAAAATTAGAAACCTTTTATAGGTTAGATTATGTAAAGTGAATAATAATAACAACAATTTTTTATGAAATATGCTCACAGGCAACTTGTGATTAGCTCTTGTGTTATGTAATTTGATAGGGTAATGTGTGAGCTTTATGTTCTCAAAGTAATTTACAACTTCTATGGTGCAAATACTAGTTAGACATGGTTTAAATATCAATAAAACCATAAAATTAAGTATAAACAGGTGTGTACTGTTATGAGTTGAGGATAACAAATGTAGTTTGTTATAATTTGAAGTCATTCTGGAAAAACAAAAGGTAATTTAGATTTTCTTTTATTGGTGCTTATGAGGTTGGTTCAAATTAACCAACCTTGTATACAGTTAGGGTAGAGAAAATAACAAATATAATATATAGTTTTATTGAAAAAAAATTAAAGTTTATTTATAAGGTTTGAGATTTATCAAGTGAAATTTGAGAAGGAAAGTACCATGTTGCACTCGAAGCGGTCAACGTCTCCATATATTCCTGGAGAAATATTAAGATGAAAATCATATTGCACTCGAAGCGGTCAACGTCTCCATATATTCCTGGAGAAATATTAAGATGAAAATCATATTGCACTCGAAGCGGTCAACGTCTCCATATATTCCTGGAGAAATATTAGATGAAAATCATGTTGCACTCAAAGCGGTCAACGTCTCCATATATTCCTGGAGAAATATCAAGATGAAAATCATATTGCACTCGAAGCGGTCAATGTCTCCATATATTCGTGGAGAAATATTAAGATGAAAATCATGTTGCACTCGAAGCAGTCAACGTCTCCATATATTCCTGGAGAAATATTTAGTGAAAATCCTTCATTAAAATTTGTGATGATTTGTCTACAAATGACTCTTAATGATTATTGAGAGATTGCGAAATTTTATAAAGATATGCTAAATGTAATAGAAGTTGTAGTATGGAAACTATAAAGGTCAACTTGGGGTCATGTTTTTCGCTGATTCGACCGAGCTCATAGCGAGAGAGTTAATGATAGTCTATAAGACCAAATTTAAAAGCATTGTTTTTGTTTTGTCTTTCTCGAGTTTCATAATGCTTTTTATTACTGATCTAGGAAGACTTGAAACACCTATTGACCAAATTGAGGATTGCATCATATTGGCTAAGCAGTGTAAAATATTAGAACTAATTGAAAAAATCAAAGAAGCTATGAAGAAAGTAAAATCTTTTGGTATGTGTGATGTGTTTTTCTCAAACTAGGTCATTTTAATCAAACATTATTTCCCTACAGTATTACAGTAGGGAAATAATGAGAAACACTACTGTAGAAAATGTTACAAGTATTATCTGCATCTGTAAAAATTCTTAATTGTTCTTATGTACTGTTATGCAATGTTCCCTCTGTATATTTTCTGTATGTTGATCAGAAATGGAAACTCCATTGAGCACTGCTATTTTGTCTTTGGACAAGCTTACATTTTTAGCATTATGCACTGAACTAACTCACTGCTATGTTACAATTGTGCAAATGCTGTGATATACAGGCATACCATGCATTTTCTACCTTCTCGTTTTAATAAAGTATTTTTTGAAATTAGTCAGTTATTCTAGGTGCATGATGTTTTCAAATAAAACATACTCAAGAAAGTTGTTAACTTGCTTTCTTTTTAGCTACTGTTCTTTATCATTCTCATGACATAACATCTGTAAAGCTGCACTTTGTAGCAATGTCCTTTAGTTGTAGTTCAAGTGATGCCTTGAAGTTACAACCTCCCTAAAGTTTGAATGGAAATGATTAGTCATGTGGGTAAAGCTAGTCTCTGTGGTAAGTCTAATGTTACCAAGTTAAGTAAGTAATATTAGATTTAATCAGTCTGGTAGAAAATTTCATCAAGTGCAGTTTAGGGAAAAAAACAGTAAAAGTGACTGTCATTGTGTCTTATTTCTCTATTTTCATGAACTCAATCCATTTCAGAGAAATTCAGAACTACTCTGTAGCAAGTGTCCTGATTGAATCTCCTGTTATTTTATGGATGTATTTTGTCACTCTGAGTAAAGTCAAGTTACCTTAGAATACCACAATACATTGAAGAGAGGATCCACTTCTGTCTATTGTTTTGCACTCTAAAACTGCAGAAATGACCAAAAGGCAACAAAATGTTGTAACACCAAATAAAGAAATATTGCATGTATGTTTTGCAGTTAGTATCAAAAGCACTTTCTTATTATTGCAGTATAATCTGCACTATTTTTCCAATTCAAGATCCTACTAATAAAGCTCTAGAGTTTATCTCCACATTCAGAAAAATTATCCTAAAAATTAAGGTATTCTAGGCTAACGATGTTTACAGAAAATAATAAAAGCATTAAATATTTCATGGAGTACACTGCAGACACTATACTTGTACTTAGAAGGAAGGTTGTTACACTTAAACTGTTAGCAATTAAGAAAGAAATATGCATGCTATAACTAGAGAGGAAGTAAGTGACATGAATTGAGACAGGCACAGCACATGTAAGTTTATTGTATGACCATGTGTGCACACAATTTAGAGGGAATTTTGCAGTTTGGCTCTTTTAGTGATTTTTATCATGTTCACTTCTGAGTAATCCACCAGTTTATTCAATGCATATAATAATTGTTTTTATTTTGTAAATCAGATTGAAACAGAAGTGTAATATCAGATTTTATTTTTCTAGAATGCACAAAACCAGGAACTAATGTTACTACAATCTTGATAGAGCCTGATATAGACTCTTCAGATCTCCAAAGAGACTTTGGTGTCCTGGCAGAACAAACACTACCTCGTGATCTTTGTGAATGGGTGTGTAATTTATAACAGAAAATTCAATATTTCAATGTGGTTTAAAAGTGGCAAAAAAATTTCACAGTAAATTAATATTAAATATTTTTCATGCTTGGTATTATGAGAAACTAGTATTTAAATGTTAAGAAGTTGATCAGTTATTTACAGCCATAGGCATATGAAACAGAAACATTTAGTGCTTTACTTTTAAAAGTATTCTTTAAGAAATAATTAAAATAAAGACTTCTGGTTTTCATTTCCAAACAAATGTTAACAACTGAAACATTGATACTTTTTATATGCTTAGAAAAATAATTTTCTTTAAAAAATGTAAGAAGGAAAGCATAAAGGAATAATTTTTTATAATGTAAATTTGTTTTAAATAAAATGTACGTAAACAAGTAGCAGCATTGAAAACTAGAACTAGCTTAGAATTTGAATAATAATAATAGTGTTCTTATATTTTGTTGGTTTAAGATCAACAAGAGAGCTTATTAATGGGGAATCATTTTTTGTGATCAGTTTGTCTCCAAAGAAAAATCTGAAATGTACCAATTTTCCTTTAAACTTTCAATAATTAGCTTGATTGCTTAAGACTTTGCCTTAACTTATATATCAAATCATTAAAGAAACTTATTTCAAATATTTTTTTAAAAAGTACCTGATAGTTGAGGTTCTCATTAGTATTTTGTTGTTGTTTTTTTTCATTTAAAAAGCATTGCAATTACAACTGAAATATCTTTTTATATGTGTCTATGAATATGTTATGGTAGTAGGAGATGAGCTACCTGTTCTTTATATCTTTATATGTGTATGAATATATTTAGGTAGGAGGAGATGAGCTACCTGTTCTTTATATCTTTATATGTGTCTATGAATATGTTATGGTAGTAGGAGATGAGCTACCTTTTCTTTATATCTTTATATGTGTATGAATATGTTATGGTAGTAGTAGATGAGCTACCTGTTCTTTATATCTTTATATGTGTTTATGAATATGTTTAGGTAGGAGGAGATGAGCTACCTGTTCTTTATATCTTTATATGTGTCTATGAATATGTTATGGTAGTAGGAGATGCGCTACCTGTTCTTTATATCTTTATATGTCTATGAATATGTTATGGTAGTAGGAGATGAGCTTCCTGTTCTTTATATCTTTATATGTCTATGAATATGTTATGGTAGTAGTAGATGAGCTACCTTTTCTTTATATCTTTATATTTGTATGAATATGTTATGGTAGGAGGAGATGAGCTACCTTTTCTTTATATCTTTATATGTGTATGAATATGTTATGGTAGGAGGAGATGAGCTACCTTTTCTATATATCTTTATATGTGTATGAATATGTTATGGTAGGAGGAGATGAGCTACCTGTTCTATATATCTTTATATGTGTCTATGAATATGTTATGGTAGTAGGAGATGCGCTACCTGTTCTATATATCTTTATATGTGTATGAATATGTTATGGTAGTAGGAGATGCGCTACCTGTTCT
>NW_013670348.1:50048-57445 GCF_000517525.1 Limulus polyphemus
TTTAGGTAGGAGGAGATGAGCTACCTGTTCTTTATATCTTTATATGTGTCTATGAATATGTTTAGGTAGGAGGAGATGAGCTACCTGTTCTTTATATCTTTATATGTGTCTATGAATATGTTTAGGTAGGAGGAGATGAGCTACCTGTTCTTTATATCTTTATATGTGTCTATGAATATGTTTAGGTAGGAGGAGATGAGCTACCTGTTCTTTATATCTTTATATGTGTCTATGAATATGTTATGGTAGGAGCAGATGAGCTACCTGTTCTTTATATCTTTATATGTGTCTATGAATATGTTTAGGTAGGAGGAGATGAGCTACCTTTTCTACCAAACCTTTGCCAATCTCCTTTTGCTGACATGTGTATTCAAGTTCAAGATTATCATTTTTATTGTCACAAGGTATTAAAAATACAGTGTACTATATAGTTTGATTTCAGATGAAATAAACAGGTATATAATAGTTAAATATTCTAAATGTGAAAATTTTCAGCATTGTATGCTTTGAAAATTATCTACATATACTTGTAATATTCAGGTGAAACAGTCCATTTTTATTGTGAGTTTTTTTCCTTTTTAAAGTATCCATTTTTTAAATGATAGTACTTATTTTGGTGGAAATTTGAAAACTGCCAAAATTTAACAAATAGTGAGAATTAATTGCATTTTTATAAGAACTATTTTCATATATTTACACCAAGGCTTGCCACCTTAACACCATAGGTGACATGTTTAATACTTCTATATTTGGTTTCTGGTTATTTCATGACCATTACATAGCACATTAGCACCAGTAGGTAGATTTATGACTGAGTGAATATGAAAGCCTTCCCAAAGAGAAACACTGATATAAAATGGGCCATGTCTCTTGTTACCATTAACAAGATAGAAGATGAGGATTTGAAGTTGATGAAGACTCACAACATAAACATAATCCCATTTGACCACACATCTGTCACATCATCTGATACAATTCAAAGAGACTTGAACTCTTTCCATATGGGGTTGGTCAACGTGACTTATCTTGTAACCACAGGTTTCTGTACTGTAACTTTTTATATCTTTTCTGTACATTCATGAAATTTGGCAATCTTTCGTTAAACATTGTCTTTTGTACACAAGAAAATCAGATATTTTAATGAAGTATTTTTATGTGAATATATGGAGTCTGAGTATTGACTGCTCCATGCACAATGTCATTTTTATGTGAATATATGGAGTCTGAGTGTTGACTGCTCCATGCACAATGTCATTTTTATGCTAAGATTATACATACTTTATCTGGAAATTGTCTAATTTTACTTGCATAGTCTTTAAAAATCTCCTAAATAAATATTCAATTTTTTTCGGAATATCTTTATATCTTACCTGTTATTTTCTCAACTATAACTGTACCCATTCCATCAGTTTGACTGACCTCATAACCACCATAAAAAATATGTAATACATCTAAATTACCTTTTTCTTTCTAGAATGACTGCATATTGTAACATGAAGCTACAATTCTTTATCCTAAATAGTTTAAAGCTCATAACAGTCTACCTCTGTTTATACTTAATTTTATTATTTTATTGCCCTTTGAACTGTCTTAACTAATAATCCCACCACACTAGTTGTAAATCACTTGGTGAACACCTAGCACATGTTAGTATGTTCAATGACATAATGCATGAGCTTCTTGTGAGCATACCTCATGAATAATTATTATTTTCTCATTATCTAATCTAACTTAAGTTTCTAATTTGTACATTTTAGTTACTTTCATAACAGTAACTAAAGAATATACATGTCTGCAAAATCTGGCTCTGAGAAATACTGTCCTAAATAAATATCAAAAGGTTTTTAAGGTAAATAGTTACATTTTATGTTTCATTTTCTCTACCATATCACTAATTATAAATATTATCGACATATAATGCAATAAGATGTTTGAAATTAAAAAATAGAAAAACAGATACCTTTAAATTTTTCATAGAATATTTTAAGATATCTGCTTTTGGTTATATTCTTAACTTCAGGTCTTTTTTTTTACAAATATAGTTAATTTTAATGTATTATTTTCCTTTTCTGTCCTTTACCTTTTATTATTCATCTCAACATAAGTCAGTGGTGCCCTTAGGGCATATTGCAATATCTTCAGCACAGATACACAAACTTTAGGCAAAATTATCTTACACTCTTGTAAAATCATAAGCCTTGAGAACTGAGGCAAAGTTTAAGATATATTTATCAAATGTTTAAAACATAAATATTAGATAATTAACTAAAATATAAAAGTAAAACCTAGAATTAATTTAACTCTCTCTCTCTAACTATAACATATTTAGCCAATAAACGACCATAAGTGTTATCATGGACAAAGCAGCTAACAATATTATCTCTATCTAACTATAACATATTTAGCCAATAAACGACCATAAGTGTTATCATGGACAAAGCAGCTAACAATATTATCTCTCTCTAACTATAACATATTTAGCCAATAAACGACCATAAGTGTTATCATGGACAAAGCAGCTAACAATATTATCTCTCTCTAACTATAACATATTTAGCCAATAAACGACCATAAGTGTTATCATGGACAAAGCAGCTAACAATATTATCTCTCTCTAACTATAACAAATTTAGCCAATAAACGACCATAAGTGTTATCATGGACAAAGCAGCTAACAATATTACCAGCAGTTACATCTACCTAATGAAGACAATTGAGTGCTAATTAAGTATTGTTGGATTATAGTGTTGGGTTGGCAAAATGTATCTTGTTTTTGTTTTACTGTAGCTGTCTGGTTTAAGTTAGAGATGGTGAAAGCTCAGATTTATGAATGCTTGTGTGTCATATGAGAACAAAACTGAAGTATAAGTGTATTTTGTTATCTTTTGAGATAAAGGAATTAAAACTTGGATAACATAAAACTTTGAATTATAATATACGTTATCCCTGTTGCCAAAGGAATCCTTTACTGAGCATGACACAAGGTTTTAGAGTCTTACATTCAAAATTTTGTTAAACTACTTTTTGTTTATTTTATACCAATTAGAATAGCATAAAATCTTAGCTAATAATCCATCTTTTATAGTATACAAGTTTTAAGTTCTTGATTCTACAAGGCAATATAAAAAAAATTCTGAATTTTCACTAGTGTGACCCATGCGAAACAGTTTCTCCTAGCATGTTATCATCCCTATTTTATCCACCACACTTCAAAAAAGTATGAAATTAAACATAAAATACTCTCTATAAAATTGTTATTGCACAGAAAAATAATAATTTTTATAGTCTTTAATTTTGTTTGGTTACAGAGCTATCGATCAGAAAATCAGACCCCTCCTGCCACACCTACCTGTCACATCCTCTCTTTCAGAATTCATTGATAGTTCTCTTTTACATTTCATTATATATTACTCATAACCAATAAAAAGTCAAGGTTTTCATTTATCAAATGATGTATTGTATAACATTATGTTCTCAACAGTTAGATATCAATTTTACTCAAAGTACCAACATCGTTCCTGTGGGAAAGTTTAACGACTAGCTTGGATGAATTTGTAATGGCTCTTGTCGCATAGTTAGAAAACCAGACATATTTTGAGAGGTAAGACAATTTTTCCACTTTTTGTATATTAGTCTATATTCTTTGGTGCATTATTTAATTAAATAAAAATTAAGTGTGTTACTATCATTAGTATAAAAAAGTAGGATTAACTCTCTTCAAAAATCCAACAGCAAGAAAAAAGAAGATTGCTTAAATATTTTATTTCTTGGTTTTCATATTTATTCTTTATGTATAATTATAAAAGTAACTAAAATGTAAAAATAGGGATCCTTTTAGGTTTGTTAAGATTAGATTAGGTAAAATAAATAATATTAATATTATAATAAAAATATTTCATGAGGCACATACGTAAGCAGTTTGTGGATAATGTAATTTGTTAGCGTATCATGAGCAGCACGTTCCTCGAGTGATTTACAACATGGATAGTAGTTAGACGTGGTTCAGAAGGCAATAAAACAATAACATTTAATTATGAATAGATGTATACTGTTACAAACTTAGAGCTACTTATGATAAACGAATAGTTTCATGCTACAATTTGAAGTTATTCTAGAAAGAAAAAAGAGCAATTTAGGTGTATTTCTTCTTTTTTTATATATGTGGTTATGAGGTTAGTCAAATTGACCAATCCCGTTTTGAGATAGGGTAGAGAAAATAGCAGATAAACTATAAAGTTTTACTGAAAAAAACGTTTGAAATGCATTTAGAAGGTTTTAGGGATTACACAAAGGAAATTTGAGATGATGAAAATTATTTTTGATATTAACATGAAAATTACTTTGCACATGGACTATTCAAAACAAATACTCAATATATTCATGGACAAATCTTTGTTTTATTTTATTGAAAATATTTCACTAAAAAATATGATTTTTTGTATGTTAAAGACTTAATATTAACTGAAAGTCTGCCAAATTTTGTGAAGATGTACACAATATATTGAAAGTTAGAATTATTAAATCTGTACAGACTTTAAACGAGTACAAAGAGGTCACATGGTCACTGTTGTGTTGAGAGAGTTATAATGTTCATTTCATTGACATACATTGATAGTAAAGCTGTTTAATTAAATTTTGAATGTAACTCAGTGACTGGCATAGAAAGAAGATTAAAGGGGTACCTGTGTCAAAAGGGTTAATTAGCTTAAATGTATTCTCAGAAACCAGTGTTTACATAAGGTAGAAGGTTTATGGAAAGTTCTTTAAATTGTGTCATCTGAGACTTATATTTCTGTCCTTCACAAAAACTTGTTACAATGGACATGCAGCATCAGATAATAATAGAGGTTAATAAAGACCATCAAATTGAGCATCATCAATTATGAAGTAATTCCACAAAAAACAATATAGGATCCAAAACATTGTTCTTATATAATGTTCTTAATTTTATCTGTGTTTGACATAATTTTGTACAAACAACTCTTGACAATTAAAACATTGCTACTGTTTGTGTACTTAGAAAAAATACTTTCTAAAGAATGTTTTATAATCTAAATGTACTTTTAAGTAAAATGTGCATATGCAAATGTCAGCATTGAAAATTAGAACTAGTTTAGAATTTGAGGGGTACAATTATTGCCAAATTTTGTGTAATACGTTATTTCACCATAATAATTATAATTTTATGAAAATAAGAGATCATGCTATAAATATAAACTATAATTGTCATAAAATTTAGTGACTTAAAAGCAATACTTGTGTTTTATTTATTTATGGAAACTTAAAACAATTCTTTAAAATGTTTTTGTGAAAGAATGTTACACATGAGTGAAACTCATTGCTGATATTTTTGACAGATCTTTTTCTGTGGGAGGAGTGATTACTTCAAAGTTTTAATAACTGGCAACTTTATAGAGACCCAGTGTGAAGAGACAAGCGACATAACTGTTGTAACATTGCATGATATTTCCATGGAAGTGTTTCTCAGGGTATTGATGTACATTTATAGGAATAGTACAGAGGTAAGTTTCTTAGTGAAAATTTGAATACCTGCTGCAATAAATATAGATGAAACCTCAAACAAACTTACTGTGAGATGATTTATATTTTGATCTATAGCTGACAAGTAAATGAACATATGATAAATAAATATATAAGAAATTTATTTAATTTAAACTAAAAACTATTTATCAAAATATAGAAATTAGCTTTATTATCAGTGTTATGACTGAACTACATATAGGCCTAGAACTTTCAAAAATCTAGAAGATACAGTCTGCTGCAATAACAGTAATAAAAGTTGTTCTTTAACTTAAGTGTAACCAAACTGTAAACAGTATCTTAAGATTGTATATTTTTAGTTGCATGCTTATTTTCCTTTTGGTATAAACAACGCCTCTTGTAGAAGTCCACTTGATCAATAAAAGAAACCAATGGTCTTTTGTTCTTCAGTATAACTTGTGGAAAAAGTTTTCAGAAATTAGCTTGTTTGGTACATGTAGATCGAAGTGTTACCTGCTCTCAGATATTTTCCTCAAGACACAAAGACTATATATTGCCTTTTAAAATAACACCCATTATTTGATGGCTAAAAGCATTGAGCAGAATATGAAATAAAATTGATTTATTTTACACATCTCTTTATTACATTATTGCTATTTGCTATGTTTAGAGCAAATGTCCTTCATCAGGCTTAACTGTTTGACATTTCAAATGGACAGTTGTTAAGAACTTAGGCTAAAGAAAACACAAGTTGCATGTGTATAGAACACAAAACATGTATGCAAACAGTACTGATGTAATACACATTGTTTTCTCACCATAACAATTACAATGTTATGAAAATAAGAGATCAAGCTAAAAATGTGAAAACTATAATAATGATAAAATTTAATGACTTAAAAAACAATACAATGGTGACAAATCTTTTAAACTGTTCTGAAATAATTGAGTATTAAAAAACAGAGTTGTCATTCATATTAATAAATAGACAAATACAGTTAAAATTGCATAGGCACCAAAAATATCAAAATTAAATAATAACTTGAACAATTCTTGTTGATTATTTTTTTATTGACAATAGAAGATATTCCCAGAATTTTCACAATTTTTGTTGTTGTTGTTTGAGGGTTCTATTTTATAACCATAACTTTCACTTGACAAATAGGGACATTTCTCTAAGTTGGATTACTGTATGGTTTTCGGAGACTGTTGCTGTCCTAAACACTGCAATGTAAATTTTTCCAATTCTATAGAGAAAATTAATGTCACTATGTTATGTCCTTGTCTTTAGACAAATGAACATCTTCACTGTGAAAACGTTCTTCCTCAGAAGAGCTTGTAATGTTTTCCTACAGATGTATTTTTTTCCTTGAACCAAATAGAGTTTCTAAACAAGTCACTTATGGTACCATAGCTTGTGTCTACAGTGATATCCTACTCTCATGTTATTGAATTGATTTTACCTTTACAACTATCAATTGTACTTATGGTACCATATCTTGTGTCTACAGTGATATCCTACTCTCATGTTATTGAATTGATTTTACCTTTACAACTATCAATTGTACTTATGGTACCATATCTTGTGTCTGGCAGTGATATCCTACTCTCATGTTATTGAATTGATTTTACCTTTACAACTATCAATTGTACCTATGGTACCATATCTTGTGTCTACAGTGATATCCTACTCTCATGTTATTGAATTTGTTTTACCTTTACAACTATCAATTGTACTTATGGTACCATATCTTGTGTCTACAGTGATATCCTACTCTCATGTTATTGAATTTGTTTTACCTTTACAACTATCAATTGTACTTATGGTACCATATCTTGTGTCTACAGTGATATCCTACTCTCATGTTATTGAATTTGTTTTACCTTTACAACTA
>NW_013670348.1:58062-66468 GCF_000517525.1 Limulus polyphemus
ATACAAAACATTTTTTACACTTATTGCTGCATACAGCATTGACAGGGATAAGCACTTGCCTATAGGAATAGCTCACTTGTGATACAAAACATGTTTTACACTTATTGCTGCATACAGCATTGACAGGGATAAGCACTTGCCTATAGGAATAGCTCACTTGTGATACAAAACATATTTTACACTTATTACTGCATACAGCATCGACAGGGATAAGCACTTGCCTATAGGAATAGCTCACTTGTGATACAAAACATGTTTTACACTTATTGCTGCATACAGCATTGACAGGGATAAGCACTTGCCTATAGGAATAGCTCACTTGTGATACAAAACATGTTTTACACTTATTGCTGCATACAGCATTGACAGGGATGAGCACTTTCTAAAGAACAAATAGATGACTGATTAATCATATACAGGAAAATGTATGCATAGATCTTGCCATTAACATGGAATCACTTAATGCCAATATTATATACAAGGTTAGGGTAATGAAAGTATTCATGTAGAGTGTATTTTTTTTATGTATGTGAAAGCTGGTCTCTGATGGAGAGTAACCAGAAGAGGGTGACAGTATTTAAGATGTGGTAGTGGAGGTAAGTACTTCAAGTAAGCCAGAGAGATCTGGTGAGAGAGACAGTAGAAATATCATCAGAGAAAGTTTTCTTAGCTGAGATGAAGAAATAGAACACTAAGTTAACTATACTTATCATAAGACATTTGTATTAGGTCTATTATATTTCTAAAAACTACATTCTTCATCTAGAATTAGAAGATTTTAAAATTATAGTATTTCAGCCACATTATATTCATATAATAGACCCAATACTAATATCTTTTGGGAAATATGATTAATTATAATCATGCTTTCCAAGCGTGAAAAAATATTTCAAACCAAAACACTAAGTTATTTCCTGTTAAACAACTTATCCTGGTATTAGATGATCAGAGGAGAGTGAACATAGTTGGTTCACTAGATTGTTGCCACATAAAACCAGGTGCTAAGTTGTTTAACAGGAAATAACTGTCCTCGTATTAGATGATCAGAGGAGAGTGAACATAGTTGGTTCACTAGATTGTCACTATATAAAACCAGATGCTAAGTTGTTTAACAGGAAATAACTGTCCTTGTATTAGATGATCAGAGGAGAGTGAACATAGTTGGTTCACTAGATTGTCGCTATATAAAACCAGATGCATTTTTCCACATTTCCTAAGTTACTATAAGTTATTGAAAGAAAAAAAAATATATATATAAACAAATTTGAATTGATAGTTTAAGCTGTAGAACAAAAATCAAAATCTTTGCTTAGCTTTAAGCACTTTAAATTTGTTATTTCTTAAATCATGAATAAAATTTAAGGATGTTTGTAAAATGGTCCAGGATGAGGCATAAGTTGTTTATGAATTTTTCCAATTATAAAACCTTCAGAATGTCACACAGAGATTATCTTATTCATACACAAACATACAGTGCATGTACTAAATACTGACTTATTCATTGTGCATCAACAACAATGTGGACAAAAATTTTCATGTAACATGATTGTCTCTAAAATTTTATATTGTTTATGACACAGCATCTTAATAGCTGTTTAAAATAAACACAGTATTTTTTAAATGTATTGTAATATGAAATATAAGTGAAACATTTATAGGGATGAATAAAAAATAAAAGTTATGTATAACTAACTTTGGTTAGGAAATTTATCCAGATATATATAAATTAATGTGAAAATTAAAGCCATTTTTGCAGCTATTCAATAATGGTGTTTCAAAGACAATGTGTTTCATGTTTTTTACAGTGATCTGGATTATTTTATCTGAGAAGATGAAGTTATTGTTTTAAAAGTTATATATTTTAAGTGTATCAGCTTCAATAGCAATGAAGGACTGTATTTTTGAGAATGGTTTTAAGACGTTGTATACGGTCAACTCTTGAATAAGAGATATAATTAAGATGTCAGAAAAACAGGTAGATTCAACAAATTTTAATACAAAATGATAAAAACCTTGTAACTGAGCACTTTCAAAAAGTGGACCTTTATTCTTCAGGGGTAAAGTTTACCCTTAAAGAAGAATGGTCCACCTTTTGAAAGTGTTCAGGTTATAGGGTTTTTATCATTTTAGATATAATTAAAAAGTATGTTGATGAGAAAGTTGTCATTTGCAAAACAAATAATACAGATTTTTCTGGTACGAACAATAACTTGGATAAATATCTTTCTTAGGCTTGTTGTTTTGCACTGAAGGTTTACATTTCAAATGCATTCTTGGGGAATATGTTACCTAGGGAATATAACAGAGATAAAATATTGTCATCACATATGCCCTTTAAGTTGGTGTATATTTAAAATACATGTCAAGGAATACATTTACCGTAGTATAAGGTTATTTCATTTAAACTCTGATATTAGAGCTGTTTCACATTACATATTAGTTAATTATTGAAGAGTGAGGTTTCCACATGTTGTAGAAAACAAAAGACAACTTTTTATATATACATAACTTTTATTCCTATTTTTTAAAAATGTGTAAGCAAGCTGTACTTCAGTTGTTGTCAAACTCAATATATGTTATGAAACAACATAACATCTAAAAGAATACTTATAGTTCCAGTTTTGTAACCCATCATATTTCAATTCTCTAACCCTAAAGTTTTTTGTTCTTTTTGTATTATTTCAATTAAAATAAATGAGTCATTTTCTAGCCAGCTTATATATATAAATGAAAATGTTACTTTTACACACAGTTGACGACAAGTAATGTCTATGATGTCTTGTGTACAGCGGATATGTACCTTTTGCCTGGTCTTAAACGTCAGTGTGCCTCATATATTGCACAGCAATTAGATAGGTCCAATATATTTTTCATCCTGCGGATAGCTCGTCTCTTTAAGCTTCCCAGACTAGAGGATCAATGTGCAGAGTTTATGTCTAAACACTTAGAGGAGGTGAGACTGGTAGCAACTTCTTTTTTTTCTTCTTCTTTTATTCCTATTGGAAAAAAAAGTGTAAGCAAGCTGTACTTCAGTTGTTGTTAAACTCAATCTATGTTAATGAAACAACATAACATCTAAAAGAATACTTATAGTTCTAGTTTTGTAACCCATCATACTTCAGTTCTCTAACCCTAAATTTTTTTTTTTTTTGTATTCTTTCAATAAAAACATGAGTCATTTTCTAGCCAGCTTATTTCTACATGTAAAAGTATATAGAATTTTGCCTCCTCAAGTAAAAACGAAATAAGTGTAATAGGACATTTTGGCTTCAAGAGTATTTTATCGTAAATTATCTTTTAAGCATTAAAAGCACTTTCAAGAAAAATTGGGCACCTTACGGTGGAAAATTTTTGCTGTGATAATTTGAGCTCCTTTCTTTTTTAGAATATTATATGTTTTATCATAGTACTTTTTAATCATATAAGATGCCCCACCAGTTGCTCAATGGTAAGTCAATGTGCTTATAACATTAATACCCTGGTTTTGATGCTTATGGTGGCCACAGCACAGATAGCACATTTTGTAGCTTTGTCAATGTGCAGCTTTGTGCTTAACAACAAAGAAACAAAGTATATAAAATTTATAGACATTACTTAGGCTAATTTGTAAGTTATTAAAGGTGTTTGTATTTTAAAAGATTGGTTTTGTATTTATATTATTTTACTTGAAACTTCTGGGAAGCACTATAATCAATAAAAGTGATTGGTATTTTCTTTGCACTTCCAGTAAAAAAAATGTATATGTTGGGGTTATTACTTCACCTAAAGTTAGTTTTATACTTAGTGTGAAAAAAACCTGGTGGAGGTCCTGTTGATGTTCATGCTGCAGTAGAAGACAGCATCATTTTTCTGCTTTACTTTGTTTTACTAGCAACTTTATTCAGCATTATGCTGTAGCTGTCACTCAACCTTTTCATTGTTGTCAATATTTTTTCAAAGTAGTGGATCCATATGTTATTTTTTATTTTTCGATCATTTTTTTAGTGTTGTTGTACAGAAGCTTTAAACAAATACTGGGTTGAGTGCATTATATTAAACTTATTTTGATTGTGCAAATCAAGTTATATACTAGCTGAAACTGATATGAAGTTGTGGGAACTTCATGTATCAGAATTACATTTTGGCATTGTTTGGAATTATGTAGGTAGTGTGATACCACTACTTATTGACCACTTTTGGGATGGGTATGTAACAGCTCTTTCCAAGATAAAAATATTCATACACTTGTATCATATCAGAGACATAGTAGTTTCAAGATGAGATCTCTTATGTTTGAAGGCATTAGGAACAAATATTAAACAATTTGGGAGACCAGGACCCTCTAGAAAAAGACCTGCAACAAATTGTACTTAGCCAAGGTAAGTAAAGTGTGATATCTTTTAACAGTTGAGAATCCATGAATACATATGTCAGTGGCAAAGTCATCCACATGCCCAAGAAAACAGTATGTAATATAATCAAGTTAGGATCTCTGTTTTTGAAAGGAGGCCATTAGTGTATGGGTTCACCAAGATAAGGCTTCCAGTCATACCTCCTATTCCACTGTACCATATCTCAGTCACATGGTGAATGAAATTGGTATTTATGTTATTCCATCCATTTGAAGGCATATCAGTCAAATTGGTGAATACAGCATGTACACTTTTCTGTCTGATCGTATTGTCAAAACAGGCACTGGGAAACAGTCATTTTTGTACACTAAATGGATTATGGAAATATTTAGGGAGGAGTGGTAGGCTTCGACATGACAGCTTTACGATGGAGTCATTTGCATTTGAAACTATGCTATAAGGCTTTTATCAAGATACTTGGTCATTATACTGGATGTGCCAACATGGACTGTAATGATGTGGTGAGGCTCAAAATGGTTTTAATATACCATATTCAACCTTCTGTATTGGCATGTTTAATTATAAAGTTTTTGTTTTCCCATATTCCCCATTTTTTAGATACTTTTCATTTAATGTTTGTTTGAACAAATATTGTACACATATGAAAGTAATGAATTTATCACTTAAAAAATAATTTTAAGATTTGGTTTTGAAGAAGAAATATTCTAGATAAATTTATTATCAGTAATACACAATAAATAAGAGAAAAATCCAAGTATAAGAACATTATTAGAAACATAAAAGAGATTTAACTTAGCAAAAGAAAAGTTTTATGTTTCAAGCAAAGTGTATGAAATATAATGATTTTTAATACTTCCTCTAAAGATAAATAAAAATGTGCTAAAAACAAGTACAAATCTTGTAAATATTGATTCAGTACTGATAGATAAATTATTACTGAAACGTATACAATTCAGTGTATTAGTTAATTTAATGAAGAGAAAATATATTAGTTTTGACACTGTCATGTAGCCTGCTCAGTCACACAATCTTATAAGAAATTTATCCACTCAGCTTATGTGATGCCTGATTGTGAAATTCCTTTGGGGGCACACAAAATTACCTGATCTAACAGTTCCAGTTCATCTTCATTGGAATTTGTATAAAACAATGTGTTCGTTTGTTTCTAACAAAAATACAGAATGTCCATTATGTCCAATACTATTTAACATCTCTATAGACTATTTAAAAAGTGAATTACTTCCATCAACAGATATGAACAACATGAAGGTTCCATGACTGCATTACCTAGATGATATCTTCTCTGTCTTGCTTATTCACAGAAGTGATTTTCAGAAAAGATTCAACACCATAAAGTTTAAATATGATTGGAAAATGAATAGTTTGCTTCCTTTTTTTTGCTTATTCTTGTAACTATAGATGATACAGGGCATGTTTTGTCTACCTACCAAAAACCAAAAAAAACTTGGTTATGTACAGTTTTTTCATGTCATTGTGAAGATGCTAAATAATTTATTACAACCTCTGTTTGTAAGAGCTTACAGAGTATGCCATTTTTCAACATTAAATCAAGAAATTCAAAATGTGAAGAAAATATTTTAAAAATAGCTAACAGATTAAAACTATTATGTTTGAATGTGCAAAATTTTAACTTGTAAAGAAAATCCTAAAGCAAAAGTATTTTCTTGTCATTTACAAGTACCCCATTGCTATGTAAAATATCCTGACTTCAAAACTATTCAAGGAGACAAAAATACAGGACATCTCTATTGCTCCATGCCAATCACGTGAAGACTTTTACATTAGTTAAGCAGAAAGAAGTTTAAACTAAAGGTTAACAGAACAAAAAGGGACATTAAAAATGGTAGTACAAATAATGCAATATTTTTCCATGCAAGAGATTGATCACACTATGAACTAGAAATCAGTCAAAATAATAAGTAAAACTGAATGATATATATATATATAAAGCCAAAAATTACATGAAGTAGAGAATCATTGAAACTGTACTAAACATTAATATCTCTGAAAGTCACTTGAAGTTGGACTGCTTCATGACCACATGTGCCCTCAATCAGGCATCACATAAGCTTTGTGGGCAAATTTCTTTTCAGAAGACTGTGTGCAAGAAAATTGGACATGAGTGTTGAAACTAGTTTCCTAGTCTTTGTGCTAATATTTTGTTAGTACATTGTGATTGTTTTCATTGACTAATCTTAATTAGTAGTGTTAAGACCATGTTAATTTTGTACTCTTTATTTGATACTAAACATTTTTTTTGGGGAAAATGAATAATTTGGTAATGAACAATTCTCTAACGACTGAACTATTTATGTAAAGGTTATAGAAAAACTTTTGTGTTTAATTTATATTATAATCATTTATGATTGTAAACATTTTTATATCTTTTGATTGGTAATTGTTTTTCAGTTCCAATTTATTTTAACCTGTTCCCAAGTCCTTTAAAGAAAAGCTACTTGATATTAGTATTATTATTGTTTCCTTTTTTAAAGATTGTGGATGTACCAGAATTTAATGCCTTAGTAAAGGAAGATGCACTAGAAGTGAAAGAAAGACAGGATACTGACAGTATTGCTATTATTGATGACATTCGATACCACATCACTAGCAATGTTCAGACCTTTTCAGAAATGGAGGAGGCCAATGATAAACTTGCTCTCATTGACAACCTTTTGGAAAACTTAGGACTTGAAGGTTAATTTTGTAGTTATATTTGTGTAATTTTTATGCAAATTATGAAATTATTATACAGCCTTTAACAGGCTTCCTCTTTCATTATAATTGTACAAAATGTACATTGAAAAGGTGTTTGTGGTGTTTTTTAAGTGGTACAGCTATTCATGCTTTTTTTTCTGTAAAATTAAAAAAAGCTGGATTTCATTTGTAACCATTACTTTTGTTGGTATGAAGGTAGGGATATGATGTTCTTATCAGAGAATATAAGCCATTGTATATCTGTATATCCTTGTTAAACAGTTATATACTCATGAACAGTATTGGCAGATTTATCAGAAGCAAACATCTTAGAAATTTTAAATATTAAACTCTCATGTTTCAAAGTCTAATATGCTTCTTGTATGTTCAAAAATTTGGAATTTTAAATATACTGTATTTTATTAACCACATATAATTATTAGCTTTAAAAATTATACCTTAATAATATAATAAAATATTTTCGTTATATTGTACCTGTCAACAATATTTTTTATGATAGTACTTTGAAGCATATAATTAGTTCACTGGTATTTCATGTGAAAGATCCTATTTTTTATATCTGCTTTAAGGTATAAAAGGAAGTGAACATCAGTAAATTAAATACTGCTTGTACTTTCCAAATTACACCTAGTACCCCTAACTAAAATTATGGGTGTACAGGAAAGTAATGTTAACAAAACTGTAAGATTTTGCTAAAAAAATATCCTTGAAATGTTAACTTCATTTTGAAAAGAAGATGGGTTTACCAATTTGTTTTTCGTAAATCCTCCTTATATGTATAACACACAAATTCAGTAACTGATTGTTTTGGTTGTCATGGCAATTAATCTATGTCTTAATGTAAGTTGTATATCTTAATTCAGATAAAGAATCTCCATTTTTTTGCACCTAGTAACACAGATGTTATTGACTAAGCCTCATGAATTGAAGTGTGATTTTATGTAAGTGAGTACCAATTTCTCATTACAAAAGCCTTTAATTTATCAAATGTTTTTATTTACATGGCGACATATCTTGAAATCACACTAATTGGAAACATTATATATTTCCAATAAAAATTTGAAGACATAAGTTATAAAATGATTGAGGAAAACTATACTGAAACCAAAATGTTAGGGTAGTTTTTGCTTTGAAAATTTGAAAACAAATAGATGATACAAAAAACTGTTTAATTTTTATTGTCATATCTTAATCATATTTTAATAAGAGCCACATAAAAAGGTACAAGATCAACTCTATTTTGTGGGTTTGGGGAGTAATATGTGTGTGTGTATGTATGTATATATATATATGTATATATATATATATATATATATAT
>NW_013670348.1:66892-80227 GCF_000517525.1 Limulus polyphemus
ATTGGAAACATATATTTCCGTGGGGGAAGAAAATAAAATGAAGGTCCAAAAATTGTGGCATATCTTGAAATCATACTAATTGGAAACATATATTTCCGTGGGGGAAGAAAATAAAATGAAGGTCCACAAATGGTGGCATATCTTGAAATCATACTAATTGGAAACATATATTTCCGTGGGGGAAGAAAATAAAATGAAGGTCCACAAATGGTGACATATCTTGAAATCATACTAATTGGAAACGTATTTCCGTGGGGGAAGAAAATAAAATGAAGGTCCACAAATGGTGGCGTATCTTGAAATCATACTAATTGGAAACGTATTTCCATGGGGGGAAGAAAATAAAATGAAGGTCCACACTTGGTTAGAACTCCATGGCTCATGGTATTTGCATTTCTTTTTAAGAAACCAACAGTTACGTGCCTATATTATTTGCAAATTATGTTTCCTTTTGTGTTATATTTAAAAAGGATGTCACAGTTAGATTCATAAGAACGCAAAGCCAAAATTAAAGATGGTTATAAATATTTTCCGTTATCTAACTTCCACGGAAAAAGTCAGCATGGAATTACAAGTAAAGTTTTCAGTTTTACTCTCCATCCCTACTCCAACTAAAACGGACTCCTTTTTTAAGCAATTTGAAACAACGCTTTTTTTTTAAAAAACCATGATCATTTTCGTCCGTGGAACAATTTAGTAGTTTAATTCCCGTAGTCTCTCTAGTGTTTCAGTACTCTCCTCAAATAAGGGGACTGTGCCCCAAGTGAGGCCTTGTTAGTTATAATAACTTTGTTCTCCAACTTCTTATTAATAAGATGTTATAAGTTACACTTTTATTGTTGTTACTTAGATGTTAATTAGAGGGAGCATCAAGTTAGTCATAGAATATTAACGAACGAGACTTTGCAAAATATCTAAAGCAAGGATTAGTTTGTAAATGCGGCTAAATCAGTCAGTGTGTGCCGTTTTCAGATCTGTATTAGCTATGTGCATATTGAGAGAGTTACTTTGTACAAGCAAGTTGATTTTTATGTTAGTATTGAGAAGATAGTATGGATGTAAATGTAGGCCTACAACAAGTTACAAAGTGTACAAGCCTCTAAAACGTTAAGAAAGAAAGAAACTAAATTGCTGGTGTTACGTGAACTGGACATTGAATTATTTTCACTGGGTAATTGAAAAAAAACAACAACCTGCAAACGGAACCGCAACGTTACAACACTGATGTCAGCAGTGGGGTGTTTTTGGCGAAAATGAAATAGAGCTATGACTAGACTTCAACTTTCATTCAAGTTAATCACAAGGATAAAAGCAAAAATAGGAAACATGCTGGACATGATAAATCAACAGAAAGAGCATTTAAAGAAATTTACAAAAAATATAATAAGACTAAGGTGAACATGGCAGGAATTTAAGAGAGGAGTTAATAGAAAGAGATGTAATATTTAAGGAAGAATTAAAATCAAAAGTAAATCTGATTGAAGATGAGATTGATGAAACTATCAAAGAGGTACAGAGAGATTTAACATTAATATTTAAGAAGTATGGAAAGGCTTTAATGAAAAAATTCAAGAAGTACATCAAGACTGTAATGACAATTAACAAAGTCAAAAGTGAAGTAAAGAAAAACATCAGTGGGGTATAATAGAGCATTATTGAATTACAGAAAGAAAAAACTGGTGAAACAATAAAGCATTTAGAAAACGAATTATTAAATGCAAAGAGCAAACCAGCCACACCTCTTAATGCTTTAGGTTCGGAGTTCCAGCCTTCTGCTACAAAATATGAGATAGAGAACTTATTTGGACTACACCTGTTACTGAAGGACCTTTCTCGACTGCACCTGTTACTGAAGGACCTTTCTCGACTACACCTGTTACTGAAGGACCTTTCTCGACTGCACCTGTTACTGAAGGACCTTTCTCGACTGTACTTGATCATATCCAGTTCCAGAGTTGCTCAATTCAGAATGGGCCTAAAGAGAATCCAACTGAGTATGATGGAAAGTTATCACGGGAGACATGATGAGGTTATTCCAAAATCATTTTCAGAGTGAATGGGTAGAATAGTGAACAACAAGCCATCCATCTTGCTTTCTATTTAAAAGGAGTAGCTTTGATAACATTAAATAATCTTCCATCTAAGAGTTGCAACAACTAAAAAGCATTAATAGCTGCTTTATTCAACAGGTTTAGAATTGATGCACCAGAACAGGGGAAAGAAAATAACTAAAGTTACAAAAGGTGTGGAAAGTTTTACACAATTATCTTAACTGTATTCTCCTTGTGAAGTGATAGATTTATTGGAACGTGACCAATATATAATTGCCGTAGAAGATGAGTATATAAGAATCAGGCTGAAACAAAATAGATGCACATCATTAAAGGAAGCTCTACATTTGGTGATGGAACTTGAATTCATCAAAGTTACATAAAACTGTTGTATTCAAACATCAGTTTCTTCTGTTGATAGTATAAATGATCTAGAAGTATTCGTTAAACAGAGATATGGGATATATTGCCAGGAACTGCAGGTAAAGGCATGTATGGGATAAGAACTTCTCTCAAAGTAACTGTTATATATGTGGGGAACCTGGCCACCACAGCTGATACTGTAAGGAATCTACGACTGTTGTTAAGCTAAGGAGATAATACCCTTAGAATGTATCTTTGGGCCCAACCAGGTCATATGAACAACAAGAAGCTAACTAGACTTGAAAAAAAGACAGGAACTGGCATGATTTATGGGGCAAAGATCAGCTGAGAATATTTCATGTATCCTAAATGAGAAAAGAAGTTAATTGTTGGAGAAAAATCGTTAACGAGTCCATAGGCTTACTGATAGAAAACCTTGCGGTATGCTGGTGGAAATTGGTTCTATAGCTACAACTGTTCGACCTAATTTGGTAATGAAAGGTGGGAAATTGTCTTCAAAAATGAAAGAGGAAGGACTCATGCAAACAGCAGGTGGACATAAAGTCCCAGAAAAAGTAGTTGGAAGTTTCCCTTACTGTAGTAAGCTTCTCTGTTTCTCATAATGTATGGGTAATTAACACCGAGGAAGAGTACATATTGGAAACTGATTGCATGTAGAAACATAGATATGAGGTTAGGTAGGCTAGCTTCACAGTATATGACTAGAAAATCTCTGAACACTACTATACCAGAAGTTGAAGTTCCAGTTGAAACAGGTATGGTAGTCATTGCACCACTAAGAAGTGCAATACTTTTACCAGGATATATTAAAAATAAATTTTACATTTATTTACTGGGCTGCGATAGAACCAAACTCTTTAATACATCATGATGGATTAATGGTCAGAAGAGCTTTAGTAGATGTGAATAAAAGAGGTGTCGTACATGGTGTACTCAGCTTGTGATAAAATGAAAGGTAGTTGTGATGTAAATGCTGACAAGTTTTGATTTCATTGAGGTTATATGGCATTGCTGAGCTGTTCTTATCAGTAGGTGTTCGAAGAATAGATAAGTCAAAGGTTATCCACTGTAATCATCTTTGGAAATATGTTGGTGAAAAAACGACCAACTAGGTAACTCCAGAGAAGTACTTGTCAGTGGAAACTCAACCTGCTGAGGAGCCCAGAGTTCTTGTTTAGAATGTTTCCAAAGGATAATCAAGGATGGTGCTACCAATGAATTCAATCAATCAACTATTTAGGAATAAATCCCCCTAGGAACAGGACAGCTAGGGGGAAATGCCATTCTATTTGTATAGTGGGCGTGGGAAGAGAAAAATATAAAAAATACTTAGTGAATGAACAGTTTAATGTAGAGTTTTATTTTTATATTAGGTGTTTGTTTAAGATACTTTACAGTCCAGGAAGGTGGTAGTATTATAAGCTATATTTTAATGTAATTTAGATGTTAGCTAGGGAGTGCGCTACGTTAATATCAATTTAGTTCTAGAATATTTGGAAATATTGATGAATGAGAGGTTTAGCAAAATATCTAAAACAGAGTTTGGATTATAAAAATAGGTGATCCAGTCAATTGCCTAAGTACGCTTGCAGTGAAGCATAAAGAAGACTGTTGTTTTCTAGCTAGTAGAGAAAAACAGTGTATTTACATTTTTGGATTTGTGTTAGCTATTGCACATATTGAGTTACTTTAAATTGGTAAGTTTATTTTCGCATTAGTGTAATGCAGATAGCATGGCTGTTAATGTAGACCTACAGCAGCTTACACAAAGTGTACAAGCCTGTAAAAGGATGTTAAGAAGAAATAAACTAAATTGTTACTATTTCTTGTGCTGGATGTTGAATTATTTTCACAAAATAATTTTAAAAAACCCTCGGATAAAAGAACAATGTTACAACATCATTTCTTTGCAAAACCAGTTTTCTACTCTCTTGCAAATTAATTCGTTTTCCAAATTTTCATACCACAAATTCTTTTTTTTGGGGGGAACTTTTCAGTATTAAAAGTTTTTAGGAATGAGTAGAAGCTTGTCAAGTATATTATTGCCCTTACACGATACTTTAATACCACTAAATGTTACATGCGATATGTCATTTAATTACTCCAACTCTCCCCTAACATAATCATGTTTTCTATCTGCTTTAGTAATTTAGATTTTTATTTCTTTTTGTTATTTAGTTTCCATGCTGTAATAGCGACAACATATATTCTATAAAGCTGTTGAGATTAACTTGTACTAGTTTCTATATTCTGACTGAGAGGATATTGCAGTAACATATAGAATCCGAGTGGAAAGAATTAGCACTGTAGTTTCATGTTTGAACGAAATGACTGGCCAATGTTGTAAGAAAACAAAGGTCACGAGGTGATACTGTCTGCTGAACAAGGTGAGTTTACCTGTTGAATTCACGTGCACTTTCTTTGGTTAATTCTACTCGGTATTCATCGTGTCTAGTTCAGTATAAATTCATCTTGAGGTATGGAAAAAAAGACGAGCTATTTACTGATCTAATAAATATGGTCACCTACTTGTATATGGAGTTACATTCAGTTTATTTTTCTTGTTCCCAAATAAATATTGTCTTCACTGTATTTGAAATGTGTCCAATATGTTATTATCTTATGCAACTTAAAACTCAGTCAAGTTATCAACTACAGAACACTCTTGATCGAATCTATTATCAGCAGGTTTGCCTATCTGATACTTGTCGATAAATCAGCTTTATCTGAAAATACCACAACTCCAGCCCTACCCTACAATAATCAGAATTATTTTCAATTCTATTATAGTTTTTTGTACAAATCTATATGAGCATATATTTTCCCCAAAGGGATTAGTTAACGACAAATGACACGTACAATTGATTACTTTAATTATCCCCTATAATAACAACAAAAATATTTGCACATATAGCTTAGTTTCTGTAATGTTACAAATGCAGAAAAAATCCGAACTGCACTGAATAGAATAAAGAAAATCCACTTAGACCATATAAGCTTCTTCTCTTTGTCCAGACTACAATGTCACCTCGTGGTAATTATTTCTGCACAACATTGGCCAGCTGCTGCTTTTATCCATGTCATCATTGGCCAGTGAAGAGATATAATGTTAATCCTTAACGTACCCAGATCCTCCCTGTTCCATTGCAATATTTCACAGGCAGGTGATATGCCAGCTACTAGAACATAAATGAAGGAAGAAATGTAATAACCAAAAAGTTAATTAAATTCCTATATTACTATAGAAACTGAAACTTATATGATATGCTCACATGCTACACATTTCCTTCCTTCTTTCTCTTAGGCTTGTTCTCAGGACAACAATTAAATTTAACTTTAAAACCAATCATCTTGTGAGATGATCCACGCATATTTTATTTTATTTGTAACATTTACATGCCATGGACAGCACAAACCCTTTAACAATGAAATACACGAAATAACTACAAAATATAAGATAACCATTAAGAACATAATTTAAAATACAATGCATAACCAAACATACTTTTAAACAATCAAAGAATCCACTATTATAATAATAAAAAACAGGTAATTTACAAAAAACTAACAAAAATACATGAAAATTCTCTTTAAAAAAAAACCAAGCAATGATTAGTACAATTTTACATGTACAAAATGTTAAACTACATAAATAAAAAAAGCAAAAATAATAGAAATGCAGATACACTGTCCACTTAAAGGATGAAAAAACAAATACAAAAGAAATACTAAAATGAAATAGAAAAACAATTTTAAACAAAATTGATATGTAAAAAACTTACACGTAATCTATGATCCATTTACACTATTAAAAAGATAATAATAAAAATTAATAAAACAGTTTAGGTATCCTCATTACCTTATATGTATACATGCTCATGGGAAGACAGTTTGTCTATTTGTACACATAATAAAACATTTAAATTTCCATTATATACAATCACCCAAGACAATAGCTGAGGAATCACGTCACTCACCAACAGGGTTTCCATTGCCATTTTGATCTTTCATTTGGTGGCAGTGGATGCCTTGAGGTCAATTTGTACCGTCCCAGGTGTCTCTCATCTTTAGCGAGACTGCCCCACAGGTACTGGGTTTCCTTTTGCCTCAGCTTATCTTCTTTCTGGTTGTATAGGACCCAGGCCTCTATTCACTTGGCTGTCATCTCCTGACAGTGGCATTTAACTACTGCAATCTGCTCCAATGTAGGCCAGTTCGTATTGCCTTTGATGGCCTGGAAGGGAGCTCTACACTCACCTTCTTCTGGGAGGATCCACGTGACATCCGTATCAGTGCTTTGGCAGTCACAGCAGCATAGATCCTTTCTCTTTCTGCCAGTTTTGCCAATGATGTGGATGCTCCGATATTAACAGCTGGAACCGGTGAATGAGCCATTTGACTTGTCTGCACCACTGCCACCTTCATCAGGGTTTTGTGGTCAACTTCTTTCTGGAGCTTTCCATGTTTCCCTTTTAAGACTTGGAAATCTCCTGGGATGCATCTAGTGGTCCTTCTGTATGTGTGCCACAACCCATGATGGAACAAGTCACCAGGTTTCCATCTTAATCTACATGGATGAAGTCAAAATGATGTTGGGTCACTTGGAGGCCATACCATATGTTTTTAGTGTTTTCATTCATGGATGAAGGTGTTTACAGGGCTTCCTTGCATCCAGCTATGCTGCAGGGAGGTTCCTCTATAGGATAGTGTGGATAATATAACTATAACAAACCAGTTGGTTCTACCCCTTCCCATTGGGGATAGTTTGAGTCACCCTTCTGTTAAGACAGTCATAATTACTCCTGCTGGTTGCTCGTGCTTGGTTGAATTTTCCACTGACATTCAGAGCACTGAGCAGACATCACATTGCATTAGAATCATCCAGTGATCATGTTCTGGTTTAATTAGACAGTCAGATTCTCTAAATCTATGCCAGTTCTGAGTAGGCTGTTAGTTGCTGGGCGAAATGTTCACGACAGGCAGGAAACCGACACGTTGCACAGCTGAAAAGTTTCGCAGGAAGATCTGAATGCAGGTATTGGCTTCACCAAGTCATTAAAGATTAGACTCATCCAGCCTCAGTGTAGTACCACATCTACATCAGCCGGATCAGACCGAGGCAGTACTCGTCCTGCAGTTGTGGATCTGTTTTCCTGACTCCCCTTACCTGTTCTGCCTATCTTGGATGCCAGCACAAAAATCATTCTCTATCCTTCGGATTTTCAAGGGTCAATGCTGCAGTGCCTTATGGGTCATCAATTTGGTTTTCAAAGGGAAAAGGAGTGTGAGATAACGCATTCGACTTTTATTTTGTTATTGTTTTGTTTAGCATTAATTTATTATTCCTTTCCTCATTTAGTTCAAATAAGAATTTTTAGTTATATTAAAATGCTAGCTCACCTTCTAGTTAGAACACATTGAATTTCAGTATGGTTGTGTTATGAAACTGACATGAACTTCACATAGTGGTGACATAGAGATATTAGTATTTTGAAAGATTATGTAAATTAGCTAGTCATGAGATATATTTAGAATGAATTATTGCTGTTTGTTGCTCAATATTGTTTTTGATATTAAAGTGTTTAATTTTAAAATATTTTTCATTTTTTCGGAATTATTTCTTCTTCTTCTGGTCCCTTTTCCAAAGCCAATTTTTAATTCTCTAATGAGAGAGTTGTAACGAATTTGTTATTATATATTTACTTTAATAACAACGTTTGTTTAGATTAAGTTTATATTTAGAAACACGCATAGTTTATACTGCTAAATATGTATTGCGATACTCCTGTTTATTCTTCAAAGTTGTAGAAGATTCTCGAGAGAAAAAATCAACGATATGTGTATACGTAAACGCTTGTGTTAGCACCAGTGTTGTTACATAAAACTGAAATTTCTATAAAGCCTCCACATGCCTATAAATATAACCAACATAACACACCAAAAGGAGAGTATCTATTATTAGATCAGTGTGCTACAAACTTCGGAAGCTACAACTATGGTTGTTATAAGCTTATCATCTGGAAAACTTGAGATATTTGACCAGGAACCCTTACAAAGTTCGAGCATTACAAATCATTTAACTTCAGTGGATTCTCATCGGACATTAGTATTTTTACGAAAACATTATATAAATTCATCGTGGAAAACTCGACGTGTGTGGCCGATAAATAGCGAAAACAAAACTAGCTAGCTTCCCGTTAAGCGAATTGTACCTATGTCAACTCGTAATTAACTCGCTCGTCGTGAACCTTCGATATGACATCGAAGAAGCTCCAGATTAAAAAAAGAAGACTTTATACTGCTTGCAAGTTTGCGAAACTTTAGTTTATAATAACTATTTGTAATAACTGTTATCGTAAATTGTATTATTGTGTGTATATTAAAACGTATATTAAAAACAATTGTGTATCAGTCTTGTTGGCAAATATCATAAATTGACTATATATCGGCATATATTTAAATACTAAATCCAAAGTACAATTTAACTACTAAATTAAAATTATCAGTTAACTCGGTTTCAGACCATTTGAAATTCTAATACGTAACACGCATGACTTCAGGGCTGGAAATATACTAATAGAAGAAATACAGTAATTACATTGAACGAGTAGAGACTGTGAACAATTAAAACAATTTGTATTAAAATATGCAGATATTTTAAACAATAAGCCTGGTTCACAGATTTATCTGAACATAGTATTATAATCTTTAATAAAAAGCCAGTGTTTAGTGAACCTTACCACTCTTCTTCCACAAGTTCTACGTGATGAAGTGCTCCATGTTAGGTTAATTGAGCCCTCAACTTCTTTAGGCTTATCAAATGTATATTGGCAATTACCTGTAAAAATGGAGGATCGACAAAGAACGCCTTCATAACTGATAATGGACTTTATAAATTTCAAGTGATGCCTTTTTATCTGAGAAATGCACCTGCTGTTTTCCAAAGACTTATGGATAAGGCTTTAGTAGAAGCAAATGAATGTTCAAAAGCTTATATTGAGGATATTATAGTATTTTTACCTACACTTGAACAACACCTGAAGGACCTACAGTTGATTATCTACAAGCTTCGTGTAACTAATTTTATGGTAAACATTTCTAAAAGCAAATTTTGCAAACTAGAATTATCGTATTTAGAACTTAAACTTACTTCTGAGAAAGAACATATATGATAACAAAGTGAAAGCTATTAAAAGTTTCCCAACACCAAAGAATCTTGGGTATGTGTGATGATACAATTATTTCATTTCAAACTTTACCACAAAAGAGAACTATTTGCCTGATCTAGACATTCTCTTTGAAGAAATTCCATATTTGGATGTTATTTTTAATATTAGCATTCGAATAAACTAAATTCTACTGAATAAACTAAATATGATGAGTATATGTATATTTGCTCTTAGTTGAAAAGTGACAGAGACTTGAAATATGTCAAAACAATATGTCTTGAATTACACACAAAGAGTTACTAACAAAGTTGAATACAGACCAGTTATTCCAAAAACACTGAGGCAAGCTTTGTCAATAGAATTATTGCATGATCATCCTAAAGCTAGATGCTAGAAAAAACGTGGACAAAGTATTCAGACATGGTTATTGGCCTGGTATGAAACAGGACATTACAAATTATGTATTATGATATCAAGTTTCTTAAACCACAAAATCTGATCTGAAATGGCCAGCAGGATTAATGTAAAGTACTAAACTCTTGGAACCATATTCTAACTCTACTACCGGGAATAGTTATTTTGG
This sequence comes from Limulus polyphemus, assembly GCF_000517525.1. Lineage (NCBI taxonomy): Eukaryota > Metazoa > Arthropoda > Merostomata > Xiphosura > Limulidae > Limulus > Limulus polyphemus. The sequence goes on from NW_013670348.1 coordinate 77,080, forward strand.
TCATAACATATTATTTCAGTAAATGGGTCGAACTACATCCTCTTGAACAAATAATTGCTAAGGTAATAGTGAAAAACTAATTATGAATACTTGTGTAGATGTGGTATTCCAAAAGCTCTTGTACACAGTAATGGACCCCAATTTGTGTCTCATGTAATGGATGAAACTTGTAAGTTATGGGGATTAAACATATCTTTATAACTCCATATCATCCTCATTATAATGTTACTGGAAGAATAAATAAACATATAGATACAATGATATCTGTTTACATTAAGAGAACTCACCAAACTTGGGAAGATTATTTACCTGAATTTTTTCTTGCAATTAATACTTTTATTCATTAGTCTGCAGAATACATGCAAGACCAACTCCATTTGGGAGAAGAGGTCTTGCTTCCTTAGGACCGACTAACGAAATATCCAAATAGCATCTCAAACTGTGAATGAACAAACAGCAGAATTGCAAGATATCATACAGAAAGTAAGATACAATGCTGAAAAGGCTCAGAAGCGACAGAGACAACCATAAGAGATGCCCAGATACTTTCAAAGTAGATGACAAAGTAGATGTGATCAGTTTCGTCAGAATATACTTCACTTTGTTGGAATGGGGTAACCATAAAGTTAGGTATGACATATTAATTAAAGGTCCTAAGGATGTTGATGTTCCAGTTTGTAAGTATGATTATCAGCTAAAACCCTTGCTAGCTGATTTGGAAGGGAAGTGTCATCTGTTTCTTAATGACAATTCTGGCAATATTTTCTCACAAATTCATTAGTGCAGGTAAAGCGTTTTTTGTATGAATTTATCCCTCGATTTTTCGACATATTGCTTATACTTCTAATTTTTTTTTATTATCCATAAAGTTACTGCTATAATGGATAAGTAACTATAGAAAACAACAAACAAAAAATACAAAAAGAACTATACACAATGATTATCCATATGCTAAAACAATCATAGAGTAATTATAATATACATAATTGGACATTTTTTATTTTAAATAACTTGGTACTGGAAGTTAATCAATTATCTAATTTAAATTATCTATTTAAAACAATCGCAGCCAAGTAAAAAAAGTACTTGAACCTCAAAACGGAATTACTTCGTGAATATGTAATTTCTTTTTTTGCCGAAAGGAATACAAACTTTCTCTGGAGAGAGTTAACAAGTTCATATCAGGATTAAATAATGTAATATTCTTTGCACTACAAATGAATCGGTAAACACAGGCTTGATAAATTGTCAAAACTCCATATTCTTTATATTTGCTGGTCACAGATGCTCTATATGGAAGACCAACTCTTTTAATGACCAGATGGGTCTTAATGCATAGAAATTTGTACTTATTCTATAGAAGATGACATGAAGTGGAAGCACTTTCTTACACCATATCATATATACTATTCTAGCAAGTTTTTAGAAGTTATTTCTATTTGTTTATCTCATTTAAGTTATTCTGTGTAAAATTCTAACTGAATCAACCCTGAATAAAAACATGTCCATTCACTTTCAAATCGGCATTAACCTGTTCCCTTAAAATGATCATATAAACTGTGATTTATGAATATTTAAAACTAGGCAATTTTCAATAAGCCAAATGGCAATAGAAAGCAATTCATCACTTGCTGTTTTGTAACACTTAGCAAGAGAATCTGCTTCTATAATAAGAGTAATATCATCGGCAACTATCTTTTCAACATACAAATGTTATTAAATCGTTAACGTAGATAATATTTCTTAAATAAGATTTTAAGACGTCGTACATTTTACCTATTTTACCCTTAGCTGTGGTTGCGCTGTTGTTGCAAATGGCTCAAATAAATAATGATCAGAAATAGTGGTCCAGTTTGAGGCAACGTCAACAACTTGGGTTCCAACCACCCTATTCAGATGAACATCCACGAACTATGCCACGTCTTATCTTGCCGAATGAGCACGTTCAAAGTTATAACGATGCGGAACGGCTATTAGGTGCCCAAGATAACGTGCTGGAGGGCCAACGAGGGGCTTTTGGTTCTTGGAATGATAATTACGAATTCTGTGCCTACGTCTGTACGAATGTGACCGTCTGCGATTATCTTCACATCCACTTGCTGTTAAAACCGAGCGACAATGTTTTATCTAGATAAAAAATGCAATATTTGCAATAATCTACGTTTTATGAAATGTATGGGAAAATCGTATTTCGGATCATTTTAATAAATGTGTAAACACCATCACAAATGATGTTTTTTTAAATGGCTCAGATAAATAGTGATAGCTTACTTTATGTTATACACCAAATGATACAAAAGAAAATGAAATGAGAGATAAGTATCGAAAACACGAAAAACGAAAATAACTTGTGAAAGTAATCGAGAAACGGTTGATTTTCATGAATTTTGTGAAAGTAAGTGAGAAACATGAAAATCAACCTCAATTATTCAAAGGAACAATGAAATGCATGAAAAATTATAATTAATGAAATGCATAAAAAAAATTATCAATCTCTGTTGAATAAGAAAATCGGTTTGAATGATATTTCAGTTTTATCTGTCATTCAAATGAAGCGAATATCACGTTATAAGCAGGTTTGCTACAGAAATATTGAAATTAACACTTATGGATAGAAAACTTGCAAGACATACTGAAAATAAATGATACGGTACGTAAATCTCTAAAAACACCAAAAAAGTAAAAAACAGAAAATATTGTAATTTAGAGATTCCTAAGAAGAATAATGTAGATAAGACCCCCATTTCGACAGATACACAAAGTAAGCGAGAAACATCATTGTTCCTTTGATTTTTCTCTATAATTGAACTTGATTTTCGTATCAGTTTCATGCTTTTTTTTTCAACAGAGCTAATAAAATCGACACTTAATTGGAAAATAAAATTGAAAAATCACAAAAGAGAAACGAATGTCACGTTATAAACAGAATAATGAAATCGACATTTATGAATAAGAAATCTGTAATACATACCGAAAATGAATAATACAATACGTAAATCTGTAAAAACACCAACAATCATTCCCTGTTTTTAACTTTCCTATAACATTTGGGGTTTTTAAATGTTAGAGTTAGCTAAAAAGAACAATGTAGAAGAGTGCCACATTTCTACAAAGAGCTATAATTCTGTATCTTAAGGGTATTGAAATA
>NW_013670349.1:0-8507 GCF_000517525.1 Limulus polyphemus
CAATATGGTATTAGTTGAATAGTTTAACAATATGGTATTAGTTGAATAGTTTAACAATATGGTATTAGTTGAATAGTTTAACAATATGGTATTAGTTGAATAGTTTCTACAGCATCTACTGAACTGAAAATTATAGCTCATCATTATAACATACACTGAAAAGTATTATTATTAAAAATATTCCTCAGTGTTTTCAGATGATTTTGTTAACTAACTACTAAAGAAAGTCACAAAAATACTTAGTTATAAATCAAGATAAAAGAAAACTAAAATACATAATGACGAAACTGCACTAAATCATTAATGGGGGTATCTTTTCACTGATATTTTTAGATTTTATCTTCATATTATCTCACAAGATTTAGCTAGTTTAAGTGATTTAGATGAGTCCTAAATCTATGAACTACTCCTACACTGTAAAATAAACTATGCAACTTAAGGTACTTATGATATAAAAATTTATTCTAAACTCATGAATACACCAATCATTTGTCAATTAGTTCCAATGAAAATAATTGAGTGGTACATAGAAAACAAATATTCTTATAAATTTAGTAACATTTCTATAAGCATGACCTACTATTAGTGAAATTGTAGGATATCGATAGCTCCCAACGAAGCTGTAACAGCGAAATATTGAGCTAATAAAGTTACATTCTGGAGATATAGAAATGTCTCATAATAAACTTCAGTTTGCATTAAACAAAGTTAAGAATAAAAATTTAGTAACAGAAATTATTTAAAATTACAAAAATGATTAAAATTTCCACAGAAATGCATAATAGCTGCTTATATGGAGAATTCTACAAGTGTTCTCTAACTGATTTCTTAGAAAAATTTGACACTTGTCTCTATCTAATTCTTCTAAACAACAGTAGTGAAAGCAGAATTCTCATACACATTACTTTGCTTAGTTTGATATAAGAACTTCATTGTTAATACATACCATTATACGACCACTTTCTATTAAAATGCCATCATTTCTAAACCAGGTGTATGAAGGAGCTGGATCTCCAATGGCATAACAGCTAAAAACAATTTCATCATTTTCTTGTATTACTACATCTTTGATCTTCTCACGGAAATAAGGCTCCATACCTAAAAATAATTTCTGTTATTAACACCTTAGTGTAAATTCTCACTACTGAAAAATTACTAAACAATTAAGATTTCTCATAGTTATAAATATCCCACCTAAATTCCAATATCAAAACATTTGAAGCTCACCAATTAAAGTTTCTCGTGTTTTGCCTTTGTCTTTCCATGCCTCATTCTTCAAAGTTTCTAGTTGTTCATGTGCATAACCAAGTGAGCTTAATTCATGATGGAGACGCATTGGTTTAGTTCTTGTGGCTACTCCTTTCTTTTCATCGTCCATTTCTTCATCCCAAACGTCGAGGAACCTTCGTCGTTCTCTGACAGCAACCTGAAAATATCAGACAATTTATGTGGTGATTTTTAACTTCTGAACATCTAAATATGACAAGTATTGGCACTATTGTAATTTATAGAATAGGCATTAAGAAAAAAAAATGAAAAGAAAGTTAAAAGCATAACTCACTTGAATAGTAGAAACTTGACAATTTTTTCTAACAAATTTCATAATATTACTTAAAATTAGATAAAATTTAAAGTAAAATACAAGTTAGTGATTCCTTACATTGGTATCTCCCCAATGTGATTCCTTGAGACTGGCAGCCAGACTAGGACTGTGATGAGCACCTACACGAAGATATTGTCGCACCCTGAGTGGGAAATCAGTATCTCGATACTGGAGCAAGTAAGTGTCTGGACCATTCTGGTAGCTTTAAAAATGAAACAATATTAACACTTACTTATATAGCTATCCAAGGCATGTGAGCCAAACTACAAGAATTTTGATATACATTATTTTTTTATATTTAATGATAATAGAATAAAACATAAATCTTTGTATCTAAGTTGTTAAGCAAACATTAAAACTGAAAAGATAAAACCTAATTACCATTAGCTGGGAAAACAGTATAAGATGTTATTTCAATCAGTCAAAATTTAATAATCTTGCGTCTACATTGGAATCTTTAAAAAGCAAATCAAACTTACTGACTTTCAGATCTCACATCAATGGGTTCTCGACTGATCTTTTGCTGAAAGGTGTCATCAAATACTGCTGGTTTAACAGGAGTTCGGTTAAGTTCTGGTTCAGGACTACTGGGTGGTGTGTATAGTTCATCAGGTGGATAGATCATTTTACTTGGGTGTGTATAACAAGACTCCAGAGGTCGCCGCCGGTAAAATCGTTTACATGAAGCATTTGCATACTGAAAGTTCAATTAAATTAAAACAATGGTTTAAACCACAAAAAGTTTAACTTAAAGTTTACATGAAGCATTTGCATACTGAAAGTTCAACTAAATTAAAACAATGGTTTAAACCACAAAAAGTTTAACTTAAAGTTTACATGAAGCATTTGCATACTGAAAGTTCATTAAATTAATACAATGGTTTAAACCACAAAAAGTTTAACTTAAAGTATGGTGAGCAAAATTCTTTTCTTCCATTCTTTAATATACCTAGAATATGGAAAATGCTTTGAAACTCAAACTTAAAAAATAACCTAGAATATGGAAAATGCTTTGAAACTCAAATATAAAAAATAACCTAGAATATGGAAAATGCTTTGAAACTCAAACTTAAAAAATAACCTAGAATATGGAAAATGCTTTGAAACTCAAATATAAAAAATAACCTAGAATATGGAAAATGCTTTGAAACTCAAACTTAAAAAATAACCTAGAATATGGAAAATGCTTTGAAACTCAAACTTAAAAAATAACCTAGAATATGGAAAATGCTTTGAAACTCAAATATAAAAAAGAATTTACAGGAACCATTTCTGATGCTTTGAAGATATTTTAACACATAAAAAAATAAACACCAAAAATTACAACTCTGAGCTTAAGTAGCATATAGTGGCAAAATTTGTTTGTCCTAACAATAAAAACTGATTTAATTATTAAAAAATTAATTATTATTACTTATATCCTCACGTAAAAATCAGAATGTAAGAAAATATTTTCAAGTTTTAGAAGTCTTATTTCTTAAATATATACAGGTTATATCTTGTGAAATTATGAAAACTTGAAATGGAATAACAATTATGAGTAATTTTAAAGATGCTTTGAAACTAGCTTAGAAATGCTGTATAACTATATCATAATATTGTATAAAATCTTTCTTCTGGTGCTTACCCAGCTTTTCCACTTTTTGTAGTACTCGTGCAGCCTGTCTATTACACTCAGTGGTTGACCCTCTCTGTGAATTGTATCTGCAAACTAACAAGTTCTTTAGGTAAATGGTGTTTGAATTTTTACTGCAAGATTAAAATTTTCATTTTAATTGATAAATATTGCAACTCAAAGATGATAAAATAAAAACGCTGTATTTCTTTTTACATCTAAAGCTGTGTTTAACACATCTGTTGGAAAACTTTAAATTAGTTCAATTTCTCTAACAATCACTCACCTTTAACCATGGATGTTCTAATGCTGTTTTTACATCTATACGTCCACTGAAAAAACAAAATATTATGTTATTTAGACTTATTATCATAATAAGTTATTCCTCAGATTATTTATCTAATTTAAGTTCACCAGATAAAGTATTACTTGAAAAAAAAAATATTAACAATAATTTTCTGACCTTGATATCTAACACACAAAACTCATTCAGTAATAAAATCATCTTACATAAACAAATAATGATGATATTATGATTAAATCACAAACTCCATTATGATAGAGTGATTTGTTTTTTCCACATGATATATTAAAGATATAATTACAAATCTGACAAATTATGGAAAGTAACATGAAAAGTTCTTTTGTTGTTTCATGTGTGAGTCATGAGTGTTATACTGACAGAGGTCAATGCCTTGAGTATTATAGAGAGAAGCCATGCCTATGTTTATTAAATAACTATTAGCATTATGACACCTATAAATGATACTAACAATATAAATGTGTTATATCTCAAGCATAATAAAAATACTCATATTGTGTGAAGTGACTGTACAATGAGTATATAGTGGAAATCTACCATTGGTTAACACTCACTGTTGGTTATATATATTTTAAATGTAAAATTCATTTCTGGTTACCATCAATTGTACTTGTTAGTTTTTACATTAAGAGAACTAAATATAACTAAGCTTCAAAATAAGTTCAAACCTTGGAGAAAACACCAAAAGTCTTGAGATGAAATCTCGAGCATCGTCAGACACCGCAGCAAACGCATCTTCAAAGAAAGTAATCTTACCAGTTTGTACTCGCTTTAATGTTTCCCGATCATTCTCTCCCAGAAATGGTGAAATACCACTAAGCCTAAATATCAAATACAATTTAACCTTTAAAAGTACTTGCACTTCTTTATGTTTTATAAAGAAATTATAATAATAATTCCATGAGCAGATAATAAACAGTTTTTACTCCAAGTCAACTTCCATTGTAGCTATCAACTAGTTATATAGAATTGAAATGCATCCAGTTTAGCCTGACAATGCTACAATAAAATCTGAAAGCCTCGCATTAGATAAATCTTGGTATGTACTAAAAACCAGTTCATATTCTATTCACTGAATGCTCTCATCAACATCAAGAGCCTCAAAGGATATAATATATTAGAATTATTTGTTTAGCATTAATATTTTGGTACAAAATAAAAAGCAGTTGAATGAAAATCTATACTTACAGCAAATAATGTAATTACACCAACACTCCTGGAAAAGAAATAAATATATATACATGTCACATGCTGTATGTACAAAAATATTTTTACCATATTCAATTAAAAAATTCTATTCATTTTGGAATAATAATTTAATGTCCTATGAATGTAAAATTTGTATAAAAATAACTTTATAGTTTCCAAATAAATCATTCAGTTTGTTTTTATTTCAAATATATAATTTTATTTCTAAACATTAACTTATTAATGTAATAAATGCATAAAAGGTATAATCTGGAAAAGTACCGTGAATTTTAAAACAGATTAGTATTTGGCTTGAATTTCTATACCGATTCAATATGACCATCTATTGAATAGAGTATTTAAACATTTGTTTAACAACAAATAAAAGCTTGGAATGGTCTATTCATTCATTAGGGGTGTGTCTGTGAGCCGGACTAGTTTCGGAGAATTCCCCTTCTCATCAAAGATCATGGGCACTAACACCAATGAAATATCAGATTAAACCAAGCCTTTATAGTAGTGAGGTATCAAAATCGAAATGGTTTATTTAAGTGTTTACACTCACAAAAATCAAACTTATCAAACACTTAAACAATCTTAAATGCTAAATTAAATTTACTTCAGAAATACACTAACCAAATGTCTGCAGCTAAAGTTGCTGGTTCTTTATTAACAATCTCAGGAGCAACAAACTCTGGATGGCCATAGTCCAAAAAGTTTTCCTTTTCACGATGCAGATGCTGAGCTAGTCCAAAATCCCCAATTTTAATTATATCACCATTGACTCGTGTCACAAGAATATCCCCTATCTGAGGAAAAATTACCATTCTTAATATCCAATACAATTTATAAATTTCATGCTACAGTATAAAAACATTCCTGCTATTGAAGGCAAATACTACATACCTTGCTCTCCTGTAGCATATACTTCATCTCTACAAAATACTAAGCTCTAATCTAGAATATAGAGATCTGGTTGAGGTCATGTTCTAAATTCAATTCAAGGTGTTACTTTTAGCTTGCCTGGTCAAGGAACTTAACTGCTGTTTCATGGGTTGGTTGCATTATATCTTACTTTATCTTACTGTCACATGGAATAAACATACCTCCTCATTCTGATGTGTCCTTTTACTGATTGTTCAGCTATAGGGAAGTGTGATGTGAATATTGTTTCTTGCTTCTAAACAAGATTTTTTTGGAAATTGTAAGTGCCAAGATGTGCTCTAGAAGTGATGTCATTTCTTTTTAGTTTATCTATAAATTTCTCTCTCTCTTTTATTTAAATACAGTTCATTAACTTCATATTATTTTTTCATTCATTCTCCAATATTTTGCAATAGTTCTGCCATTACAACAATCACCTGTGTCTTACAATTCATCATCTTGAGAAAAAGGTTTTATTTTGTCTTCAACACTCTGTCTTGTCTCTTTCATTTCATCTGCAAACAATATGCTTTATATTCCAGACAGCTTGAAGAGCTATAGATTGAGTGAAATGTGTCATCAGCAATGGATATGACAAATATAGTGTGGTTGTGTAGTATATATATATATAATTATATACTCTTCTAATTCTTGAAAATCTCTAAGGGACTAGATAAAGAATGTTGTGTTTAAACATATAATAGGCCTAACACTAATGTCTTATGACAAGTACAATTATATAAAATCATGCTTTAAAAACCCCTAAGAGCCATATAAAGAATGTAGTGTTTAAACATATAATAGGCCTAATACTAATACCTTATGACAAGTGTACAATTATATTCATGCTTCATCAGCTTTTAAAGGTGTTCACACCATAGCAATTGTTCAAATACAGGTATTACCCAAAACAAAAACACACAAGAATGAGAGAAAAATGAAGACTAATTTTGTTGCTAAGTTAGCAAGACATTAATAACTGTAAACTTCAAGTTATTGAATACACTAAAATACACTCACTGTAAGGCCAAGATGGGCAATATTCTTGCTATGCATGTGTTCCAATCCTTCTAAGACTTGACGGATGTAATGAGCTACCTCTTTTTCTGTGAGTTTTCCATGCTTCAAAATGTTGTCTAACAATTCACCACCTCCACAGCTGGAAAGTTACAAGTGAAGGAAACTTGACAACAGCATGATATAACATTCAAGGAACAAACATCTTGCCTAATAATTTAATTGCAAGATAATATGGTGATGTAAGAGAAGGGAGTTCTCAGTAGTCATAGCAAACCCCTCAATTTTTGGTCTGAAGAATCTTACTTTATCTATATTTGCTGCAAGCATTTCACCATCTCCAGTTTTCTGTTTGTTTATCTTTACACTTAATATTAAAAAAAGTGTGTATTTTAAATGAGTAACTGTCTGGCTAACTTAAAACAGTGAAGTTCCAGTGACAGTGGTATGAAAGCATTACATATAATAGCAGGAGTGTGTTTGAGAGCACAATGGCACCACAAGCCTGTTAGGTAAAATGCTTGGAAGAATGTTCATCAAATGACATTATTTCTATGAATGACTAGGATAAGACTTAAAGGAAGTTGATGGCAAGGGTTTTCTTGAAGGCTTTGAGATGGCTAAGCTTTCCAATGTTTTCTATTTTTTGAGGATGTTATCTGCGTAAAGGAAAGGATATGTGGATTTGGAGTACTTAAAGACTTACAAAAACAACAACTTTTGATAAGGTATTGCACAAACGATTAGCTATAAAAATCACACTGGTATAGAATGAGAAAAGACTAGTTAGTTGGGTAATTGAACTGTAGGGTGGTTGGATGGAAAAAAGGTTGTTATTAATGTCATCTTGTCAGGTGGACCCTTTTTACTAGTGGAGTATATCATGATCATAGTTGTGGCATTTATATTTACATTAATGTTTTCATAAAGTTTGCTGATCACATTAAACTCTTGGGTACTTGTAGCTGCATTGAGGATGTTGAGATATCACAGCATAATGTGAATCAATTAGAAAATTGGACAAGTATTTGGAAAATGATCTTTAATTATAGTAAGTACAATGCATTGTATTTAGGAAAATGTTAACTTCTGAGAAAATACCTCACCTACTCACACAGAATAGATAGACTCCTACATTGAAAGGGCGGAGAGGCTGGTGCAAATAGTAAATCTAGATGAGCTTCCTTCAGAAAGTGCCCAAAGGAAAAGCCTATGGATTGTGACCCCTGATGGCAAGGGCTTCACAGGGGCACACCCATGAGACATAGCATCTCATCTCGACCAGGGGAAAACTTCATTTGGAAGTAAGAGAGAGAAAGGCAATAAAGAGCTCCAATTGTCACACTGATGGGCAGATTTATTGCAAGACCAACCAAGCTCCCATACACAAGATGTTGGCGAACCAAGAAATGTTGTGTGGTTAGGGTGAGTAAGTGGGCAGATGAGTTAAGCACTTTTCATTACCCCTAGCCCAGTGAAGATCTTGGGAAATAAGCATACATTGGGAGACAACATCAACAGTCTGGTTGGAGCCTATAAGAGGGAAAAGGGTGATGAAAAAGGAAATATACTTACCTTCTCAAAGACAGTGTAAGAGTCAAAATCCTGCAGGAGACAAAACAGTCAAATGATGAATATAATGGGAGACAAACGTGGGCAACTTTGTCTGCATGACATCATGAAAAATCTTGTCCAAGGATTGGCAAAAATGAGATAAAAGAGGGAGACTGGCAATGATGAATCTGGTGCAACAAAATGTGAAAAAGTCTGCAAACATCAATATCTAGGAAAGAATAAATCAACTGAAAGAGTTGGCAGACCATTCCAGTAAGGGTAGG